>NW_015662957.1:557476-631616 GCF_001515625.1 Sinocyclocheilus rhinocerous
GTGTGTGTGTGTGTGTGTGTGTATAACTCTGAGAGGCCTGTTCTAAATGTATAAAATGCTGATCTTCTGATGTTTCAGGAACAGGTGGTGGAGAGGCTATAGACAAGCTCCTTTAGAACTAACAGTACTGATCCAGAGTCAGTCTGAAAACTGGATACAGGTCTGAGGACACTGTTTGCAAATGAAGAAAAAAAGAGTCAGAAAAAGAAAAGATGATGACACATGGATTCAGTTAGAACAGATTAAGATGGAGAACAGAGTCAGCAGGTTTGAGGAAGAAAAAGAGGAACATTTAAAACGAACAAGGAAATATAGAAGGTGCAGCTACAGTACCTGTGATGATGAATGAGTCTATAATGAAGTATCCCTCCCTCCCCCTCTTCTTTTTTTCCTTCACCTCACTCTCTTTCTCTTTCACTGGCTGTCCAAAGCCGCAGCCTTGGCAGCAAACACCCCGCTCCATCACGTCACGCCATGCGCGATCAATGGACCTCATCTATACACACTCGTTTTCAGAGCTTTGCCGCACAAAATGGCAAACGGACCCCCAGGGATAACTTTCAATAAGTCATGCTTAAGTGTGACAAGTGTGAACTTTAGAGCGTGTTCTTGATATGATAACACAAATGGATGTCAGATGAAACGGATCATGCGTGGTTGTGTTTGTCAGGCTATGACAGCATCATGGGCCATGTACCACTGCAAGCCTCTGAAAACTTTGGCATTGGATGACGAGAACAAAGAAAAGGATAGAAAAGCTTCCCGATTGAAGCGTGTTCTCACTTTGTAATAGAGCCAGCAATGTTGTTTGTGTACCGCTGGAACTTTCCAAATGTCCTGTAGTGTGTGTGTGTGTGTGTGTGTGTGTGAAAGAGTGTACAACGGCTGGGCATGCTTGAGATACCTCTGCGTGTTTTGCAAGACAACAGGCGAGATCTCCACAACAGCTCTCCCTCTGTGTGCTGAGTGACATAAGGGGACTTTTTCCACCAATTTGCTGTGCGTGATGTCTTCATAGTCCTGTCACAATTGGAGGCTCTTGTCCAAGGGAATGAGAAAAATTATAGGTTTGTGCGTGTGCGTACGCGTGCAGAGAGCAGCGTGCTTCCAAGTAATGCTAATGCCATTGGAGATTCCTTGGAAGGAAAATGAAAAACACACTTGAAAGAAAAGGGGGGGAAGTAAAAGGAGGACAAGAAACCTAAGAGAGAGACAGAGACAAAGATATGTATATGAATATATGTCAATTAGGAAAGCCAGGTAACATTGTACTGTAAGTGCCCTTCACAGATTTATTATTATTATTAATTTATTGTAGTTTTATAAGAATATATTATTTAAATGTACACATTTTTGGAGAGAACTTACAAGCATCTGTATAGATAGATAGATAGATAGATCTTTTGATCAACCGTCACCTTTGAATGACAGCGTTTATTTTAAATAAGCCTATTTAAAACTGGGCTTTTTTAACTTTTAGAAGCCCTCCAAAGCATTTGTTATAATGTACTGCTTTTAAGTGGAGAATGATGTTGTTTGCTCATGTCTAACCATTTTATATCTATCTCTCACAGACTCTTTTTAATTTGTACCAATGTAAATATGGCACGTTCCCTGACTAAACTCCATTTGTGGTGTAGAGCTTTTATGAACTTGCTGCCTGTAAAGAGCATCTCAAATCACTTGAGGTTCCAATTTGGTAAGGATACCTCAAACCATGTGTTCAGCAGTGTGTAACTCTTCTTTTGCTACAAGAATCTACTTAATAAATGTATTAGAAGCTTAAATCAGATTAGAGAACATTATGGTATCCAAATCCCAAACATACTCGACTCTAATGTTTCTTTTCTCCTCATTCATAACCATTAATTTAGGCAGTGTTCAGCCAAGCTTAAGTCCCGATCATGTTTCCAGTTAAAGATTCATACTGAAGTGTGAGTGTGTGTGGGCTTGATGTGTCTGTAGTTCTGCAATATTCAGTAAAGATTAAATTCACAATGTTGGCCTTCGTGCTAACAAAGCTCTGCCAGCAAAGGCATCACTGCTGGTCCATCACACACTGTTTCATCTGATCTTCGATCAGGCTTTTGTTGGCGTCCTTATGCACAGCAATATGCAGATACGGGTCCAAGCTGGACGCACTCTCATTCACTCCCCCAGCCTGACAATCTGTCAAAAAAAATCAAGCATTTGCTTCCCCCCTCTCTTTTTTTCTTGTTCTCTTTCTCTAGCTTTGTCCGTTTCCTCTCTTGTTTACCTCAGGGACACAGGATCATTCGGGAGTCTTTTCCAAACAAGTAAAAATACAGTTGCTTGTAACTGATTTTCCAAATACAGCAGAATACATACTGAGAGGAACGGCATTATAGGACACCATCCAGGAGTATATTATATTATATATATATATATTTTTTTTTTTTTTATTCTATTGTCAATCCCTGCCCTGTAGAAATTTTCTAATACAGCATCCAGTCTGTTTCTGCCTTTAAAACACAAACCATCATCATATTTTAATTTAATTTAATTTTTTATTTTATTTTATTTATTTATTTATTTATTTATTTTTTTATTCTTCAATCCCTGCCCTGTAGAAATTACCTAATACAGAATCCAGCCTGTTTCTGCCTTTAAAACACACTATCCATCATCATATTTTAATTTATTTTTTATTTTATTTTATTTTATTCATCAATCCCTGCCCTCTAGAAATGTCCTAATACATAATCCAGTTTGTTTCTGCCTTTTAAACACACTATCCATCTAGTGCTTTAAAGTACTATAACAAGAATCAGTCATCTATTCTATTCTATTATATTCTATTCTATTCACCAGTCCCTGCCCTGTAGAAATTGCCTAATGCAGAATCCAGTCTGTTTCTGCCTTTAAAACACACAATCCATCATCTATTGCTTTAAAGTACTGTAACAAGTCATTTATTCTGTTCTGTTCTATTCTATGCTATTCTATTCTGTTATGTTATATGTTATGTACGGTGGCCGAGAAGTGCAAAGCAAATCACAATTCTGAAAACAAAATAACAAATTACAAACGCAAATGCAAGTCTAAAAAACAAAATAACAATTCAGAAAGCACAACAACAATTCAGAAAACATTATAAGTAAAAAAAACACAACGACAAATCAGACAAACCGGAAAAGGTAGGTATAGTTTGAGACTTGGTTTTTGACGCGATCGACCCGGGTTGCATTTGTAATTTGTTATTTTGTTTTCAGAATTGTGATTTGCTTTTGTTCTGTTCTGTTCTGTTATGTTAAATGTTCTGTTCTATGTTATGTTCATCAGTCCATGCCCTGTAGAAATGTCCTAATACAGAATCCAGTCTGTTTCTGCCTTTTAAACACACAATCCATCATCTAGTCATCTAACAATTTTATTTTATTTTATTTTATTTTCCATCTCCATCAGAATTACAACCAGAGTTTCTAAATATGCATCACACAGCATCAAGTCTCTTTCTTCACACACACGCACACACACACACAGGTTTGTTTTTGTGAAAAGTGGGGACATCCCATAGGCGTAATGGTTTTTATACTGTACAGACCGTATATTCTATTGCCCTACACCAACCCTACCCCTAAACCTACCCCTTACAGGAAACTTTGTGCTATTTCAGATTTTCAATACACTCCATTCTGTGTGATTTATATGCGTTTTGAAAAGTGGGGACATGGGGTAATGTCCTGAAAAGTCACCTTCTCCTTGTAATACCCATGTCATACCCTTGTCATTATACAAATGTATGTCCTCATTTGTCACAAAAACGCGCACACACACACACAGCAACATCTAGTGCTTGAGTGCAAACCACACGTCAGGAATATTAAAAGGGCATTAGTTATCGGAATAACGCTGATAGTGCAGTTTTCAGCCGCTGCGTGAGGGAATGTGTGTGTTCGTGGCCTCATCTGGCCGGTGGTATTGTTTTGCAGGTCTTGCTAAGCAGTCCTTCGCTCATTAAGCTGGTGAAAGCTGTGGTGAGTGTGATAAGACTGCTAGTGATAGTTATTAATGTAACACACTTCTGTAGCCTTTCACTGGGACTGACTGACTGTAGATGTAATTAGGTGGACAGGATCTGTAAATTAGCACAGACCATGAGTTTTAGTGCTTAAATATGGCGGTGTGGACTGTGTACTGTGTTTGTTCATATTGCGTGTGTGTAACTCCAGAGGGCAAGTCAGAGTATTACTTCCCTCCAAGTGGAGTGTTGCTGGCATTCGTTCTGGTTTTCAACCATTGCATTTTAAAATTACACAGACCACCTCTTTAACTTCCCTCAGGCTTTACACCTCCCTACTAGCCACGAGATCTGCCCCGAGTGCCTTTAACGCTTATGCATGCAGGACTAGAAAAAAAATCCAAAAAAGGATATTTTTTTATTAGGTATTGTTCATAAGGTTTATCTACATGCACAGTTCTTATTTTTATTTTTTAATGCTATTTTATGATTTAACCCTTAATCGTAATGTGGATTGTGTATGCATTTCACACGAAAAATACAATTTAACGGCTGGTTTAAGCTGTTCCTAAGCCTCACAGTAGATAGTGTTTGTTTTGATGCTTAGCTCTATAGAAAAATGTGACACTGTGACTTTTCTCAAAGAAAGCAAAAGCAAGACTCATGTTGACTCTGTTAGTGCAAGCATGAGAGAGCAAACTTCATCTTTCTTTTTCTCCTCCCTCTCTCCGCTCTTTTCATCTATTCCTCATTTTGAACACTGACACATAACACCACAAAAAAAAACTATCCATCTTTCTGTCCGATGCCTCTGTCCAAAAAGAAACTGGTGCCATTTATTGGCCAATGACCTCAAATGTTTTCACCGTATTGTGTTTAACACTGGGTTAAATGTAGAGAAAGAATGTTAATTTATAAATATCTGAGACCATTTTTGGTATTTTTCTAAGATCAATCCGCTATCTATGACCAGAAATTAAGCATTTCAAGATTTCATTTACCCAGAACTGGTTTCTCCTTGCGTTCAGGGTTTAATTTAAACCACATGCCGTGTTTTATGGAAGATATCTTGATTCAGTGACATCAGAACAAGGCGAGTGAGACATTTAACCATTAACACCTTAACCCTCCCTCCCTAATGTCCCTTCCCCCTAGGCTCACACATTCCCACAAAGCCCTAAATCTGAGGCTAAATAAATTGTTGGCACAACATCCTCCCAGATGCCAGCAAGAGGAAAAGTGTGATAGATCTGTCCCATTGAACGGTCATGCTTCAGTAGATGAGCTGGATGGTTGATGCGTCTCTTTCTCTTTGTTTGGTTTCTAGTCAGCATGTTATATGTTGAACATTTACTCACATGAACACATTTAGCCCCATGGTGTTTTTTCATCATTGCTTGACTAAACCATTTGCAAACAATTAGGTTCCTCCTGAAGCCCATTGTCAACTCCACACACACACATGCACACACAACTCCCTGGGGCTTGAGGAGGGGTTGTTTCTCTAGAAATGAAAGAGAATCTTCCATGGCCACGATGAGTTTTCAAGCTTAATCATTTCTTGATTTGTTCAATCTTATTGAGACACACACACACACACACACACACACACACACACACAAAAACAGCTCTCTGTAGCACCTAACCCAAATCTGTCAAATATTCTCATTAAACTCTGATGAACAGAATTTGAACTGGTTGTTTCACATATTAACAATAATATTAAAGGAAAAGCTCACCCAAAAATGAAAATACTGTCACTGAAATTTTCTTAAATTCTTTTTTCGTGTCATGAGAGTTTCATGAAAGAATCTTAAGTCTGATCTTGAATTAGTTGGTTTGATTTACAAAACTGGTCTATGGTAATGATATAATACACAAATTGAATTCTTGAACTCAGCTCAGCTCGGCTTAATGATCTGACTTTGGGTTAAAGTAATGAAAGAGAATCATGTTCATGTGGATCCTCTGCAGTGAATGGGTGCCGTCAGAAGGAGAGTCCAAACAGCTGATAAAAACATCACAATAATTCACACGCAATCCACAGGATGCCAGTCCATTAAATAATGTCTTATGAAGTGAAAAGCTGTGTGTTTGTAATAAATTCATCAAGATGTTTCTGTTTAAAGACTAAAATTCAACTCTTCTCGTCTGAATCTGGAGAGTAATATGCTCAAATCAGGCAAAGATTACAAGCCAAAACAGTTCTAAACAAATATGTTTGTAATAAATATGGATTTTAATGTGTGAGGACAACAAGGGATGGACTTTTTCACTGGAGGAAGTGTTATTATGGATTATGCAGTGGTATTTTAGTCAGACGCAATGGCTTTAAGTTAAAACGCCTTGATTTGTTTCTTACAAACATGCAGCTTTTCACTTGATGGACTGGAGAATGTGAATTACATGCAGATTATTGTGATGTTATTATCAGCTGTTTGGTCTCTCATTCTGACGGCACCCATTCAATGCAGAGGATCCACTGGTGAGCAAGTGATATAATGCTAAATTTTTTCAAATCTGTTCCGATGAAGAAACAAACTCATCTATATCTTGGATGGCTTGAGAGTGAATAAACATTAAACAAAATGTCATTTTTGGGTGAACTATTCCTTTAACTCTGAAGGGAAAAATGATCACACTTGGAATATAGTGCAAGAGTTGTAATAACTATTTTTAAGATACTTCTATGGTGATTTCATGTCATTTGAGTCCTCATTCATTGTAATTTTATGGTAAAGAGCAAGCAGTGCAGTATGTCATTTCCATTCATCAAAGAAAGTCGTACATGTTTGAATCGGCATGAGGGTGAACAATGGTGGCAGAATGAATTGTCCCTTTAAGCATTATGCATTACCCGAATGTCCAATAGTTTAAAATACCAATATAACCAACCTTGTGCTCTACTTACAGAAAATGAGGTTAAAAGCTTTGCTCATCATGACAATGTCTATCTTTAATGGGCTGCTGTCATTTTTCATCTCTGTAATTTATTGGATGGCAAAGACTTAGTCATGCAATGAATTGCCGTTTAAACAAATCTAAGACTGTGCCTTGTAGAGTCCTTGCAATGGCCTAAAAAGCATAGCTGAGAAAGCTGGTAGCAGATGAACAGAGAGAGGGTGAGACCCACAGCGAGTCATATCTTCAGTATTAATGTCAACTCAAGGCAATTAGAGGCAGCAAAACTGGCTTAGAAAATATAACGGACATAGAAATGAATCATGGTGATTGTTTCTTCCATTAAGCAGGTGTGAGGCTTTGATGCAACTGATTTCCATTTTGTGTCTGACTAATATGCTGAATTTTGTTTCCGCTGTTCTGGAAGAGTGTGAAATTTTCTTCCAAAGCTGAATGAAGTGTGTCATTTCGGTGCCACTTACATCACGAAATTAATTTGCTAAAACAATGCTCATTCACCAAGCGTGCGCATACACAAATTGGTGCGTGAAATCTGCAAATAAGCGTTTTCATGAACAAATCATCATTCACCAAAAACTTTATTCTAAATTTTCTAAAAAATGTAGGAACAACTGAAACCACACATGCACGAATCACATACTCTACTGTAGGTAGCCTTTATAATTGTGTTGAAATGTTATATTTCATCATATATAATGAAAGAGTATAGCTTGGGCTGCAAGATTTCGCTGTATAAATATGCAGATGGCTAATGGGAGGTTTGTAATAATCTGGGTCTGTATAAAAGATGTTTATTGTTGTTTAAACTGGTTTTAAGGACGGCACACTTGGCTTCGCTTGGGAATCTGCATACTGTCAGGCAAGATTGCATCTTTAGAGCATCATATGTTTTCTGCTGTAAAATAAATGTTGTATGAGAAAGCCCTTGTATGGAGAGATATGGTTTGGGCGTGTTTTATGCAAATGACTATCCTCAGTTATGCGGTCACTCATTTGGAATACTCATTTGGAATTAGAACAAGGTTAAGAACAAATAACGTCCATATGAACATCGTGAGTTAGAGTTTTTATGAAATGTTCTTCTGTACATACACACATGAAATAGCCTAATTCATGCCATTAATAGTGAATGAGACCCAATGATTAGCAGATAAACAGTTAGCCCCACCCCCAAACTCAAACCATTGGTTAAGGATGCACAAACAAACAGATTTTTAAAAAATATTTTTGGGCATTTTTTGCTTTTATTGTGATAGGACAGATCAGAATTGACAGGAAGCGAAGTGGGAGAGAGAGGAGAGGTGGGATTGTGAAAGGTCCTCGAGTCAGTATTCGAACACGGGATGCCCACAAGGCTATTGGCACCAACAATCAAATGATTTTAAATCATTAAAGAATATTTATGGGACTTTTTTAATGAAAGTATTCTCTTGATGGAGACAAAAGTTAATTATTTCAGATCTGGAACAGCATGTTGGTTAACCCATAGCATCTTTTAACTTCTGGTTCGTGTGTGAGGGGTTTTGTTCGAGTTAGGGTTAGGGTTAGAGCTGTTTTTAATTGTGTGTAAGTGTGTGTGTTTGTAGCCGACACAGGATCTCTAAAGTTTAATGCTGGTCACCATCTTTAGTGTGTCAAATTCCTCAACTGGCCTCTAAAACAGAGCTCTGTGGTGGAGACTCGTGTGAGTGTGACCGGTCTTGTCCTGAACTCCTTTTGTTCTTATCTCGACAGCATCTCGTAGATTGCATGTTTGTCTGCTTACCAACAAAAAGACAACTCTCTTGAGGGAAGAATAAAAACCAAATGAAAACTTGAGATGCTACTTTAGAAATAGGAAGGATTTGCAAACACGGGCTGTAAAACAGACCAGATGGTTGAGTTCATACATTGTTTGCACTCCCACACACAGAATCCTGTGAGGAAGGAAAAACTGCTTACTAGCGTCATTTCAAATCTCTGAGCCTTACATATTTATTTAATTTCATTGCCTCTGCACTACATATGATATGCGTACTTAAGAGGTCTGCTAGATCATGTTTAGATGCACATACAGTGGGTACGGAAAGTATTCAGACCCCCTTAAATTTTTCACTCTTTGTTATATTGCAGCCATTTGCTAAAATCATTTACGTTAATTTTTTTTCCTCATTAATGTACACACAGCACCCCATATTGACAGAAAAACACAGAATTGTTGACATTTTTGCAAATTTATTAAAAAAGAAAAACTGAAAAATGCTCAGTATTTAGTAGAAGCACCCTTTTGATCTAACACAGCCATGAGTCTTTTTGGGAAAGATCCAACAAGTTTTTCACACCTGGATTTGGCGATCCTCTGCCATTCCTCCTTGCAGATCCTCTCCAGTTCTGTCAGGTGGGATGGTAAACGTTGGTGGACAGCCATTTTTAGGTCTCTCCAGAGATGCTCAAAGAGTGAAATTTAAGGGGGTCTGAATACTTTCCGTACCCACTGTATGGCCTGATTTGCTACATTATTTGCTTCATACTAGGCAAAAATAAATAAATAAAACAAGATCTCTGTGGGTAAGCTGATAGGAAAACCTCTTTCGGCTTAGATTAAACACTAAATGATAGTATAAACAGATCAATAATGTGATCAAGAACACCCGTGGGTCTGTTAGCCTCTCTACAGAGGACTGCAACCATGCTAGTTCAGGCTAATTTATGCAAGTTTGGCGCTAGACTAGCTAGTGGAGGTTCATAGCCATATTGTAGTCAGTAAAAGTTAGCTGGTGTCACTGTTTAAGCTAAGGAAGTCTTGTTGGTTTAACTAGCTAAACACCCTGCTAAGACACTAGCATCTAAAACACAACGTATCCTGCTAACTGGTCTTTTTAGCTGGATATAGTGCCTTCTACTGCATGCTAATGCTGTTTTGTGCTGTTATGCTATTAGCAAAGCTTATCTGTATGACAAGACCTTTAATGCCAAAAGTGCTAATTATCAGGCATGTGTCAACCCCGAACGCTCACATGCTAGCCGCTGCACCACTGACTTCTGGCCTGAAGATGGTAATTCACAATAACCATGATGAAAACAGACATGGTGCCCTTTTCTCTGGCCTTGTGTTTCTGACACACATAGTTTTGTTTCATTGTTTTATGGGTTCATATTCAGGGCATGATAGCTAGCGTGCAACACAGAAGAACAAAATGGGATAATTATGTCATATCCTCTGACTTGTTACGCCCGCACAGTGACGAATCGCCGGAAGGGTTGACAGATGCAGCGTTCAGCAGATTGGTCTCTCGGCACCAGCCGTGAATGACAAAGTAGAGCGATTACATATTCCAGCCATGAGCTAAACGGTTTTAACATTTTAATCAGTAATTAACATCAAGCCAAGAGCCGTTGGGATGCAGACAAACGGGATTGAGTTTTTCATTACAGTACGTGGAGTTGTTGTTCATTTGGCTTGTGATTTTTAAACTACAATCTTCAGAAGGCACAAGCTCAGTCTAATAAACGCGTAACATATTATTGACGCTTTAAGCATAGCGGCATTTATTACAATGTTCCATTTAAATTCACCTATTAAATTTCAGTGTTTTAAACGGCTTGTTTTTTTGTGCGTTTAGTGAAAGTGTACTATTTATGTCCTTTCTACACCCACATGCTGGGGGGTTTAAGAAACTGCTCTGATTTGGCACTGTAGAATTACAGCCTACCTTCTCTAAGGCGTCTATGGAAGGAACTGAGAGTTATTTTAGATTTCAATGACTTTCACCCGGCAATTAACAGGGATAGAAAATAGCTCAGAAAAGGCAGGTGTGTGTGTGTGTGGTTCAGGTATAATCTAAGTCCAAAATCCTTGTCTATGTGGTGACATTTTTTGGTCCCCATGAGGAAACAAGCTTATAAATCAGTGATCCTCAAATCTGGCTTGCGAGATCCACTTTCCTGCAGAGTTTAGCTCTACCCTAATCAAACACACCTGAGTTTGCTAATCAATGTCTTCAGGATCATTAGAAAATCACAGGTAGGTTTGTTTGATTATAGGGTTGGAGCTAAACTCTGCAGGAAAGTGGATCTCGCGAGCCAGAATTGAGGATCACCGTTATAAATCATACAGAATTATCTTTTTTGAAAACCTAAAAACAGCAGAAAGTTTTGAGTTTTTTTTTTTATTGTGAGGTTTAGGGTAAGGGTTTGTAGGGTATACAAAGTTGTATAGTAGAAACATCATTATGTCTATGGAATATCACCATAAAACATGGAAACCAGTGTGTGTGTGTGGTCCTGGTAAACCCTACGTTATGGGGACAAAATGTCCCCACAAAGAGGGCATTATCTGAAATACTTGTGGGTAGGGATGCATAGATCCGATACTCCGTATCGGTATCGGCTCTGATACTGACATTTTCAACCAGATTGGGTATCGGTTAGGGTTGTGCCGATAGACGATAGTATCGTGTATCGATGATAGACGGAGATATCGCCTGTGGCTGATGCCTTTGACGATAGCAAGACGATGATGATTATTATTATTATTATCAGGCTAGTAATACTATCTAATTAATATTAGGGCTTATTTGTTGCATTATATTTCTTTTTCCGCGTTTTTACAGTATTACGCGTTCTAACTAGGGTTGGGTACCGAAACCCGGTGCCAGTATGGTGCCTATGTAACCGGTATGTACTAGAACCGAATCAGAACGCAGATTTCGGTGCCTCATTTCGGTGCCACTTAAATGCTTGAGCGATCGATTGAAATATTTGTTCTCTGGTTCTCCGAAACGGACGTAAGGGTTACTGGCACCGCACGTGAAAAATTATTTCCCGACTGAGAACATTCACGAATGCAGTTCGGAAAGCTCTAATAATACAAATCCAACACATCTTTGTAGTAGCGCGAGTGTCCATGTTGTTTTCACATTCCGACTTAAAAGCACAACTCGGGAAATGAGAGCATTAGCATATGCAGTAGTTACACTTGCTCTGACTGCAGCAGGTAGCCAACCGTTAGCTAGCTCAACTAAACACGCTTAAAATACTAAAATAAGTATAAAATAATAAAATAAAGCTAAACTTTCCTTGAAATGACTTGCAATGAGAAGTGTTTCTAAACCTGTTGTTCAACAAAAGAGAACACTATAACATTTTTACTCCACAACTGCTTCATTTAGTGATCTGATGTGGCTTCTTGTCACAGATTGAGGCAGAAAACATGTTCTATACTGTAAAAAGCATATGGTAAAAAGGCTTTGTCGATTAGCAATGGATTATAAATATACTTATAAAAATACCAGCGATGGCTTAAATAACACAGATAAACTATACATTGTCACAGTCGAGTGTTTATTGTCTTTGTTTTATCATTCAAAACGTTTATATCTTCTGTTTACTCAGTTACAGCGATAGCAATGCCTGTCCATATTAGGGATTTCCTGAGTCCTGTTCCTTCTGTGATGCACATGTGGAGTTTATGCGCGAGGGTGCCCTCTGGCGTCCAGTATGAATGAAACGGACATTAAATGTGACCCTGGAGCTCAAAACCAAATGAAAAAATTGAGATTTATACATCATCTGAAAGCTGAATAAAAAAGCTTTCCATTGTTGTATGGTTTGTTATGATAGGACAATATTTGGCCGAGATACAACTATTACCAATCAGATGTGTTCAGATGAGTCACCACTGAAACAGCGGAGTTCTGTTGTTCAGCGCGCGCTGACTGATTTCTGACTCACGAATGATCTCATCAACAAAGTGCAGATGTACGTGCGATGTAAGTATAAGAGATTTATTCCACATACAGTGTATATTCACTGATTTTAACGGGAGTGTTTTTAAAGTGCATAAACTCGTGCTAGACTGAGCTTGTGATGATGTTCTTTGGTAATGTAATGTTCTTTGCTCATTTTCTGTAGCTGCTTTTTGAATAACTGAGGAAATGTAAGCATTATAATTAGTAACTTACGATGTTTCTATTAATTTGTTATCATGTTAAATACAAATTCAGTCATATTAAAAACATTAGGCTGCTTTTAGCCTTACGCTGGAGTTGGTTCACGTTCTCGCAATGAAAGCAAGTGAATAATTACATAAATTAGCATGATAATATCGTGTATCGGCGATCTCAGGCTGATGATAGGACAATATGAAAATTGAGCATATAGCCCAACACTAGTATCGGTCAGACGAGACCGATCAAAATCCGATATTCCGTGTATAGGCCTACTATACTGTGTTATTGTTAAGCCCCACAAAAGGCACAAAGACATTATAAAGGACCATAACGTTTTCGTGCACTATATTTCAAGTATTCTGAAGCCGTTAGCCGATAGTTTAATGTGTGGTACAGATTAATATTTAAGTCGTTAAATTCAAGTTCATGTAAACGTTTCTCTCCGCTGCGGCTGTCTGTCATCCTCCATTCAGTATTCAAACTATGTCGCTTTCGATTACGACTGTCAAAACGATGAAACTCTCTTCAAGAGTGCACAATAGCTGAAATTTAAAACTGTTAAAATAAAAGGCTCAATAAACTATCGCACAGATTTAATGCACTACGCATCAGTGTAATATCTCTTCCCTTTGTGCTCTGAACTTTTCTAGCAGAGCGCTACGCATCATTAGCCGGGTTTCTATTCTAAGTTGTGAATTTAATTTCTGCGCAAAATTGGAATATCTAATAAAACATTTGCGAATAAGAACCGTTTCCATCCAACGAGTCAGAGAGAACAAAATCGTCACTTCCTGATAAACTGGCACTAAATATCACTAAGAAAAGTAGAAGCCACTGAATATAATAAATTCTCAAATATAATAAATTACTTGTGCTTCGAGTGAGCAGACGAAACACAATAAATGCGGTCTTGCCGTTTGGGAACGCAGTCGTGGTAGACCGTTCTGAAAGACAGTTATACAGAAATACTTTGACGACAGACTTTGCTCTGCCACTTCAGAATGACCATGACAACATTTTAGATGCTGTGCAACAAAATCGGTCCGCTAGTTAGTCAGGTTATGGTGTCCCATAGCGCAAAGTCTCATGACTTTTTTTGAACGCTCATGCAGGATTTATTCGCAAAATGGGTTTCCATCTCCCATTATTCGCATTACCCTTTTTCACACAACTCAAAAACCACCTCAAGCGGGCATTAACTTTTTTGTGAATAAAGGGATTTCTTTTAGAAATTTGGCATTTCCATCACTCGTTTCTGATGCGATACTTTAAAATGCGCATAAAAAGGGTTTGATGGAAACAGCTATTCTGCGCACGGGATGCGCATAAGCGCTTTGTGCCGCTCTGTATGGAGCGATACCCTTTCGTATTATAATACTTTTGCACAATGAAAGATTATTAATAGTCTTTCTTGTTCTGTCCTATCTATCATATGTTGCTGTCTTCATTACTGTGCTATACATTTAAAAGAATCGTCTTTTAATTTTATAGTATATATTTATATATAAATATATATAGGCCTACTTGTATTTCATGAATGTATTTTACAACAATACAAAGAGCAATGTGTAACATTTGACCAGAATTAGTCCTACAATGTAGTCCTAATGTTGTTTCACTAAATGTTTACATTTTATAAAATTATTGTGCACCCATGATTTTTCTAGAGTATCTTTTGCTGCTGAATTATCCACTAACCTAGTTTATAAAAGTATTTTATCATAATAGATTATGATTATATATTTGTTCATTTGTTATTTTTCAATAAAATGAAGTTGTCAATATTTGTTGTCAAAAGCAGATTGTTTAACACACAAAAGATTGATGATCAGGTCAACGCACAGAAGTATAGAAATGCTACATTGATTTTAAAAAGCTGCACTGGTATCGGATCGGATCGGATCTGTATTGGCAGATACTCAGAATTTTCGTTATCGGATCGGTTCTGAAAAAATGGTATCGTTGCATCCCTACTTGTGAGGTAATTTTTTTGGTCCCCATGAGGAAACAAGCTTATTAATCATACAAAATGAAGTTCTAAAAATGCAGAAAGTTTTCTGTAAGGGGTAGATTTAGGTGTAGGGCGATAGAAAATACAGTTTGTACAGTATAAAAACCATTACACCTATAGAATGTCCCCATAAAACATGGAAACTCAATGTGTGTGTGAGTGTGTGTACAGTTTGAGTTTTAGTAACGCATTTTTAAATATCTGATCATTTGACCTTTTTATGACAAAGTGATTTAAATTTAAGTCATGTTGTGCAACTCTCTGAAAACTTGTGAATATTATTCATTTATTATAATAGGTTTAAAAAAATACCCTTTTACCTTAAAAAGATTTCAAAGCTATAATATGAAAAATATAAAAATAATGACTAAGATGTTCACATTAACATGTATCCTGTAAAGAAACTATGGTTATTACTTTTTACTTACACCACATTACATTTTTGATTAATTAAATGTAAATTTTGGATATTGTTTTCAAACCAACATGAATACAAATATTACATATCTTATATATCTGCTCTGGATCTCACATCGCCATCCCGGAGTAATCTCCATATTTAATCACTGGCAGCTCGCTTAAGTAGACTGTGGAGATTTGGAACGGCTCCAGTCAATGCCATTGTGTGGCAGAAGGGCTGTTTTCCATATGTGGATCAGATCTGGCCTGACAATTCCCACAGTGCCTCAGTTTCTTAGTAAGTAAGGACAATTAGTAAAGACAAAGAAGGGTTTTTTAATTCCAAGGCTAAGAGGTTTGGGGTGCATGTATAACTCCCCTCTAGCCCTGTGCTCTGATCCATCTTCGGGACGTCACATACAGAGGAGCGTCTGTGTATGAAGCAGAAGGAGTCTGCGAGAAACAAGCGCACTGTGAAAAGCATACTAAGAGTGTAGATATGTGTGAAGTGGACCAAGACCTGCAGTTTAACACCAAACCTTCTCCGTGTCTCTCACACACACACACAAACACTCCATCACCCATCACTTGCAGTTTAAATAAACACACCAAAATGGTAGGTGTGTGTGTTCCCCTTTCTGCTTGATGCCTGCCTGGGCCATTAATGCCATGTAGGGGGTAACTTTCTTCTTCAATTCATATGAAGGAAATGTAAATAAGCACAGACCACAGGGCAAGATTTAGAGAGTTGAGGACTGTTGAATAGCAAAGAGGATTTATGGAGCTAATATGGGAAAATAAAGTCCGTCTTTCTTTCTCACTCTGTTTCTATGTAGATTTATCACCTCGCTCTTTTCTCATGTTTTTATATTTTAACTCTTACTTCCTGAATATGATAAATTATACAGTTTGGGGTCGGTATAATTTTTAAAATGTTTAGAAGAAGTCTCTTATGTTTACCAAAGTGGCATTTATTTGGTCAAAAGGGTAATATTGTGAAATAGTATTACAATTGGAACCGTTTTCAGTTTTAACATTTTAAAATGGAATTTATTCCTGTGATGCCAAATCTAAATTTTCAACAGCCAATACTCCAGTCTTCAGTGTCATACGATCCTTCAGAAATCATTTTATATGCTCATTTCTTTTATTAGCCTATCAGCTGAAAACAGTTGTGCAGTTTTTGTGGAAACGTGATACTTTTTTTCAGGATTCTTTGTTGAATAGAAAGTTTTAAAAAAAGGCATTAATTTGAAATATAATTTTTTTGTAACATTATAAATGTCTTTGCTGTCACTTTTGATCAATTTAATGCATCCTTGCTGAAACTTGCTGAAACAAAAAAACTTACTGACCCTAAACTTTTGAACAGTAGTGTATAAAAATTGTACAAGGCACAGCTGCCCTCCAAAGAACCTCTTCCATTAAGCCAAATAAAAGCCAGAGTTTTTGGACGAGAGTTTATTATCAGATTTTATTTTTATGCACTTTTCAGATTTCGATTTGTACTTCTCACCTGCTACTCATGTCACTGTTCAATATGCTATTTTCTCTTTTTCTAATCTTTTCTCATCTATAATTGAATTAGTTCATTTTCAGCCATGTCTCATGCTTGTTCTTCTATCTTGTGGATTTGTAGCAGCAACACAAATTAATTCCATTTCTTCCTTCACCATATGCCATTTAAGCTCTTAACAGATTAACAGCCATAATGAATAGTTTAGATAAAGTCTTCTCTAATAAGTCTCCTTCTCTTTGTTATATCATTCCTGGAATGCTCTTTTGTCCTTTTTATTTTATCTTCTGTTGTTTCCATAGCAGCCGAGCCTCTCTCCTCTAATAAATTGTTGACCATTTCTGGGTGAAATCAAAATATAATGGATACCAGTATTCTTGTTTTTCCGCCGCTGGAAATCTCAAAGGTGCAGGCCAGAGCTAGTCCAGAGGTAATATATCTCTTTTAAAGATGAATTGTTGAAAGTGAGTCCTGACATGGTTTGTCCGTAAGAAGGAAGTGTATGTAGAGCATTTTGGGCAGAGAGGTCTTACGTCTCTGATAATACATTTACCAGATGGGTGATGAAAATTGTATGCTATCAGTCTTAAAAATAAATTCCACTTGGTTGTTTAATGCAATGATATTTATAAGTGTGGTTTAAATATTGATCCAAACATTTTTGGCCATTTGTATAAGGATCAAAGAATGTATTTAGATTTCACCAGAGCTACTTTGCTGAAATGTGAGGTAAACAGCATATAATCTAACTAAATAAATGATTTAAAAAACATAGAGAAATGGCTTTTTAAATATGTTGGGAAGGTTTAAGGTGATATAATGACACAAGGTTATCAGTCATGAAGTGGAGCATAAGTGTGACTCAACTGTAGTTTCTATTTTCTGCCGAAATATATCTAAACAAACTTATTGTGCACATTTATCTTACCGTTCCTCTTCATCTGACTCTTTCTCTCTTCCGGACATGTCAGGCCTATCTGAGTTTCTGCTCTGTGTAAAGGACTGTTCCTTGGCTGCTGCAGTCTCCCCAAACTAAATATTTAAACAGGGCATACTTGAGCACCCATTTATTTAACTTTAAAATGTAACTTGCTGCTTTAAAACCATTGCAAATCGCTATGGGGAAGCTCCATGTTCTCAAGAATTTCCATGCATTAAATGGTATAAATATCAAAATATTCCTCTTTTGTTCTGTTTTGTAAGTTTGCATGATATTTGCATTATATATGAACATGAAAAAACTGGTCCATACTGTAAAAAATCCTGTTAAACCCAAGCATCTAAGGTTGCCAGAAATTCTCCATAATATATGGCATATTGGTGCCATATTGTACAATTTACAACCACGTTTAATAAAAAAATTATTGAATTTACCAAAATCTACTTTTTACCTGCTTTTTACCAAAACAATACAGGTGACGCAATAAAAGTGTCACACGATGAATCAGTTTATTGTGAGTGGCCTTTCTATAAAACATGGCCAAAACACCATAATGATTCTAAAATAATGCAATAAACATTCATTAATAAACAGAAAATGGTCACAAAACACCCTAATGTACATTACTGATAACAAAATGACAAGGAACAAAATTATATACATAAAACATAATCATATATGTCATGTGTCATGCAGGCTAATGTCCTTTTACTGTTTTTCACCATAAATTATATGGTAATCCGTAGTTTTATCATGCAAAACCCATAAATTTGACAGTATTATACAGTAAAATTACATATTTGCTAATGTGATGATGTGCAATAAACATTAAAGTGATAGTTCACTCGAAAATTTGCTGTTAATTTACTCACCCTCTGGCTATCCAAGATGTAGGTGACTTTTTTTCTTCAGTAGAACAATAAAGAAAATTTTTAGATGAAACCTTGGTCCTTGGTGATTCATAAAATGTACGTCATGTATCATGCAGAGTATTGTCCTTTTATTGTTTTTTTTACCCTAAATGCCATGGTAATTCATAGCTTTAACATGCAAAAACTATGAATTGGACAGTAGTTTACAGTAAAATTACATTAAAATGCGATGTTAAACCATGTACAGCTTTTCACCGTATATGGTAAGGTAACTTAGTTAACCATTAACAGTTTTTATTGTAGCATTTTTACAGTGCAGTTTATCTATTCTCGACTTTACTAAAACTTCAAGGATTTCAGTAGCTTGCTGGTAACATCATGCCAACTTAAGTGCATATAGTTCTTAACTGTATAAAAAGACCACTGGCAAGACCATCTCCTGTGTATTTTGTGAGAAATAACATGACTGTGCTGTGGGATGTAACACCTACAACCATCTCTGAGTGGATCTTCTAGTAGTGAATGAATGGAAGTTCAGTGAAATGGGCCCCGGAATGTGATGTAAGACCCTTTGAGAGTCACTGACCCAGCCCCCTCACATTGTTCTGACTGAAAGCACAGGTTTATATTCGTGCATATGATTGCTATGTGCAAGATGGAGAGAGAGAGAGAGATGTTTGGAGTAGATGAATCATCAGTGCAGCTCGAATGCTTCGGGTATTTTTAGAGACACTTTATTGTTCCATCTTAAAACAAGCCAAGTGCGCCATTAAATGTACAATATAATAGTCCATGTGTCATGTTGTATCGCCACTTGTAACTCTTCAGTGCGGTAAAAAAACTTCCTCACTACTGTCAAAGCAAATGTGCTCCACTTCTGGGTTGAGTCAGAAAAATGCATGTGGATGGCTCAGAAAACTTCCCATCGTGCTCTGCAGCTGCTGTCCTCCTTTTAATCTGATGCTTTGATGGATGTGGCACAGCAGTACTTCCGTACAGTGAAGAGCCCTTTCAAAGTGGAAGAAGTGGGGCAGAAATAGCCAGCTAATCCACAAGGTCATACAGGAGCTCAGGGTCCCAATGCAGCTCTGGACCACTTAATGTATTACACAGCCTGTCTTTTCTTCCCTTTCTTCGCATGTGCAGACTGTAAATAGTTAACAAAACTCCAAAGCAAATTGAATTTCAAGCAAAGTCTCTGTTGTAACCCATGAAAAGGATTTCACTTTTTTTTTTTATACCACAATCACATATACCGCATTTTTTCCCCATGTAATTCAACCTGACATGCGAGAAGAACGTCCAGGCATAAAACTATCCAAGGCATGGATTATATTAAAAACAACTCCATAATCAGAATATTAGAAGCATACAGCAAAAAAAAAAAAAAAAACTGCACTGAATGTGGAGGAGGTGGTTTGCTGTACCTTGATTCCTTGAAGCCCATTCCCCAGATGGAATTTGGTTATCTCATCCTGAGGTCACACCAGAAAAAGAGATGTAAGCATTCCTCGGCAATCAGCTGTTGAGCTGTACAGCTGCCCCAGTGTTGACTGAGAATGATAGCCATCAGCAAGTTTGCTAAAGGGGGTTTGGTGCCTTCATGAAATTAAATGACATCCATTTTATTGCACCTTTTGCGTTTCTTATTCAAACAAAACCAAATTTACACCGACTAAAAAAATTAAATAAACAAAAAACTAAAATGAATAAAACATTTTTAAGTGAAGTAAAGCTGAAATAAAATAAAACTATATATAAAACTCTAAATATTAGATGTGAAACTTAAATTAAACGAAAATTAGAAATGTTGGCTTAGCAACTAACTTAAATAAGTTCAAGCTGAACCACTAAAATGACTGATAAATCATAAACCTTAACTAAAACTGAAATATTAATGGTACTATATAAAAATATAATAAATGGCTAAAAGATCAACTAAATTTCAAATGAAAATAGAAAATGTTCAGATAAAAAAACAAATTCAAAATATTAATAAAACTGTTTTCACTTTAAATTGGTAATTCATAGTTTTAAAGTCCAAACATAAATTTGACAGTACATAACAGTAAAATTACATATAGAAACATATAATGCAATGTTAAACATTTACAGTTTTTCCCTGTCTGCGGTGAGGTAACTTCCAGTTAACCACTTAACAAGTTAATTGAAATAAAGCTGAAATAAAATAAAATATAAATATTAGATGTAAAAAAACTAAAATTGACTGGAAATTAATCAAACAAATCTGAATCTGAAATATAAATTAAAACTACATAGCTAATAAAAATTACAAAAACACATGACAAAATTACTAAAAAATCAAACAAAATTTAAAATGAAAACTGAAAATATAAAAATCCAAAGGATCCATAAAAACTATAAATACTAAAATAACACTGGTGTGAAGGTGAATTCAAGGTTTTATATGGTAAAACTGTCATGCATTCAGCTGCACTGTGCTTCTTTAGATCCATGTACTTCAGGCTGTATTGTGGTCTTTTGATGTTAGACAGGCAAAATACTGTGATTTAACACACACCTTATGCGATCATAAAAAAAGCCAATCAGCCTCTTGACTTGGAGAGCACTGTGTTTACTGGATTTCTATAGCAGCGTAGGCTTGTAGCCAGGCATGTCAGTGAGCTTGTGGCTGTCAGTGCATGTTACTCCAAAGCCTACAGCACTGGGACGGGGGTAATTGATACGGGTTTGGCTCAGGCTGAAAGAGAGAAGCACAGTCCAATAAGAGATACCCTTCTTTCAGATGGATGCACATCCACACCGACGACTTAAGCCACCTGGAAGTTAAAGAGCCAGCTGCATTTAAATAGATTTATAGACGTTTTATTAAGTAATTTAACCGCTGTTGTCGAATTCCTGTTTTTCCCTCTTTGTTGCAAACTGGTGTTGTGAGAAGGCTTTTGATAGGAGTATTGATTTACCCAACCAGGCTGTTAAGCATCAGAATCTTCTGTGTTGGTTTTTGGTGGTCTTTGACTCTGGGAGATTTCGGATAAGGGGAGAGTAGGTGAAATGTGTCATGTGGTAAATAAGGAAATAATGGCACCCCTTTAATTTTGCAAACTGTGCATAATTTTTATGCATAAAGTTCTGTGAGATGTTCAAATGTGCTCTGTGGTATAGGGGAAAATATAAATTTAAAAAGAGAAAATATAATTAAATGTAGCTAATAAAGAAAAAGTTGACATCAGAAAAAAAAACTTGTTTATATGGAAATGAAATTAAGCTAATGCATCACATATAGGCCTACCGTTTATAAATATTACAAAACCACATCATTTACATATAAACGGCGTTCTTTCCCCTCCTCAGTTTCCTTTTGCCTTGTGAAATCCGTGTATTGCTTGGGGTCTTTACAGTTGGAGGGAAAGTGACTGATTTGCATGTAAATGATTCCAACAACACCAGCTATTCACGTCGCTAATTAAACTAATGTAGGAACGTTGACTTGCTGGCATGATGGACGCTCATTACCATTCACAAGCTCGAGTGGGCAGAGCGAACAGCTAGCCAGTCGAGTCCAAGCCATGGTTCACTGAGGTCTCATAGCCTGTTATTGACGAGAAGCGCAGGCTGTTCATGGCTTTAACTGGTGGAACTATCACCGAGAATCGCGCTAGATCTGCGGGGACGCTTCGTGCTTTCACGTTATTGTAGATGTTTTATCAAAAGCATCGGAGCTTGAGGCATGTCTTTCCTGGACGATACCTTTGTACCGAACTAAAGCTGGGCAGTAGTGCTTCACAAAGCCGTGCGGACTGAATCGAAGCGAGAGCTTGTTTGTGGAGACTGGAGAAGTGAAAGTGCGCCAACTGATCGCTTTTAATGCTGGAGATGTGTAGCCCGTGCTTTGATCGATTCACGACGGAAGACATCAAACTCTCTTATCTTCGTTCATGGTAAAAGGTAAGCGTTTGTGGCTCTCTGTTGCTTTAATCGGGTCTGCAGTTTGAATTCTGCGTTCACTGCGTGATGTGGTCGAGGTATTCCAAAAAGTTGATCAATACTTCATTTTATAAATCAAACGCAGATCCTGGTTTTCTTTAGGTTGGTTAACTTTACTGATCTACGCGTCTGTTAAATATACTGTTATTGGAGAGCAGTCTTTTGTGGGGTTTACCTTTTTATACGTCTTTGATTTCATCTAGCAAGATTGCGAAAATGGCTGTTAAAGACCGAAATGAATAGGCTACAACTTTTCACTGTTACCTTCTATCTTCAATCTAGTTGACCTGTTCCAGTTAGTCGGATTAAGCCTTTGTTTGGTGGTGTTTTGTTGGATTAACACATGAAGGGACAAAGTGGAGAATAATACCCAGCAGAGAAAGAAAACCCAGACAGCTGCTGTTGAATTCGTACATAGGATTTTCCTCACCCCACATACACTCGCGCTTATCGCGTTTGCAGATCGTAGTTTATTATGAAGCTACCCGATTCGTCAGTGAATCGTTCTTATGAGTCGGATCTTTTTAGTGAATTGGTTGACCAGGGTCAAGAAACCGGGCTGAATGATTAGTTCACGAATCGGTCCAGGCGGTTCTCAAGTTAACAGCTTATTGAACCGAGAACAGTCAATTTCGGACTTATGCTATTTGAGTTGAGACGCGAATCGATTAATACGCTCACTGTAAAGGCCCGTTCACACCAGTAACTAATGACTAGGCTACAACGTTTTTATAATCTTTCTAATTCTGTTAGAATAGAAAAGTCCACGCCACCGCTGTAATGGTAAGGACACAGAGGAACTAGCCTATATAATTGAGATCACTTTCAGAATTTTGATTTTATGTTGCTGATGAACTATAAAATTGACAGCCAATCGGAATCCACTGAGGAATTTAAAGTGACAGACACTTAGAGCAGCTCGACGTTCACGCATATAATAAACGGAATGTTATCATATATTAATAGAGTTACTGTTATATATAGTTATATTTGTAATTATTGTGAACAGAGCTGACCTTTAAGAGCTTTTGGAGTAGGCCGTGCATTTTACTGATGCGTGAAAGGTAAAAGCTGAACATCAGAAATGTTACAAATAAAACATAATGGATATATGGTTACAATGTGTAATGTGTGACTGTTTCGTCAACACGTACAAAACAGTTGGTTAAAAATTTAGCTGTCCAGGATGACGTTGTGACGCCATTATTAAATAACGTAAAATTAGCTGTATCAGTTTAACCATCAAAAGAACCAATATGCGGAATGTCTCGGCTTTCCATCACTGTTTTAATGCTTCGCTTGCTTGCTGTCAATGGGATGTTATGGGCAGAATTCATCTTCATTTACAGCACTATTTCGATTAAATCAATATTGCTTCCTCCTGCACCCCTCGCCCATTTGAAGCAGCCTCCATTAAACTGATTTCTTTTTCTTTGAATAATTGATTTATTTACCTAAGTTCATATAGTAGTAGGCCATCAGTCATGAGTGTTGTCTTGTTTCAATTACTTATGTCAGTGTTTACATTATGGGAGGGCTCAGAAATGTGACTACAGTACAGTCTTCCTGTGAATACAGCGGTCTTGTAGTCTATATTATTGAAGCACAAACTCAGTCAAAATCACAAAACAATGCTTTGAATATGAAATCAACAGATTCAAAAAGTGGTCACCAATGTTTAATGTGGGAAAAGTGTACACCGTTGCATATACACAAAAGATAAGTGAGAGAAGATGGTGTATTGGTTTTCACTAGCACTCAGCTGTGACCAGCTTCTCCACTGTGTGTTGCCCTTTAAAAAGCTTGTTTAATTCATCCAGAATGATGCCACGGAAAAGCCTGGGAGCCTCATCAGAGACTGGAAGCTACAACCAGTGTTATTTTACCATTGAGATACAATAATAGTTTATACTAATATTTCAAATTACTTTTTTTCTGTTCATTGTAATTTGTTAAAGTTTTAGTAATTTTGTGTTTTTATTTATTTATTTTATTTCAGCTAATGTTTTCATTTCAAGTAACAGAAATGTGTGTGTTTATATATATATATATATATATATATGGTTTTAGTTTACTTTAATAACACTGGCTACAGCAGACCTGTTTTCTCACTTTTTTTAAATGGCAGTTGTATTAAAGATGACGACTGCCACTGTGTCTAGCCATAGGCTATTGTTAAAAAGAATTAGATGAGATAGTCTGGTGGTGGCATAGGCCTGGTTTTCAAGGGGATAAGTTTCCCTCGAGCTAACAATAAGTCCACATCTGTTGTTGTCTGAACAATTTAAAAATGCAATGATTAACCCACAATAAGCAATTGTCCGATCAGATCATAAATCACATTTACCCTGTTCCGCCTAGATGCCTCAGGGGCATAACAACCTTCTGTGTCATCCCTAGATTACATTCCCAGTCTTCCATATTTGCTATGTAGGACAAATCCTTTCTAAAGGCTCTCAGTGCAGGCTAGCAGATCATACTGACTTGGTCTTAGCATGACGTTTGTAATGAAATCAGCATGCATAGTTGCAACCCAGCGTCCTTTTACACTGGCTACAGCAGACCTGGTTTCTCACTTTTTTTAAATGGCAGTTGTATTAAAGATGACGACTGCCACTGTGTCTAGCCATAGGCTATTGTTAAAAAGAATTAGATGAGATAGTCTGGTGGTGGCATAGGCCTGGTTTTCAAGGGGATAAGTTTCCCTCGAGCTAACAATAAGTCCACATCTGTTGTTGTCTGAACAATTTAAAAATGCAATGATTAACCCACAATAAGCAATTGTCCGATCAGATCATAAATCACATTTACCCTGTTCCGCCTAGATGCCTCAGGGGCATAACAACCTTCTGTGTCATCCCTAGATTACATTCCCAGTCTTCCATATTTGCTATGTAGGACAAATCCTTTCTAAAGGCTCTCAGTGCAGGCTAGCAGATCATACTGACTTGGTCTTAGCATGACGTTTGTAATGAAATCAGCATGCATAGTTGCAACCCAGCGTCCTTTTTAACTCAAATCACATTTAGATGATTGGAAAAGCATTATCAATGGACCATGGAGTGGTATTGAGCCTGGAATTAGCAGTCATGTGCGATGCATGTCAAAACATGGAAGGAGTTTCACTCAATCCGTTCTGCGTGGTTGAGAAGGGAGTTACGCTGACCTCATTTTTGTCCAGTTCATTTATCTGGACCAGACCAGCATCTCCATGGAACTCTTTTATAGTAATCCCAGAAATCAAAAAATGGGTTCATCCTTTCCAGATATGCATGCATTTTTAGTTAATAAAATTTAGATGAAAATGTTCTGGTAAAAGACTACACTTCCCAAGAGTGCCGGATTGCTCTGTAGTGCTTACTTTTTGTTTTTGTTTTCCGCACTTTAGTTGTTATTAGGGCTAGGCAAAAAAAAGATTTTTCGATTAATCGTTTTTTTAAATTACGTCGAATCGATATCGATTCTCAAAAGCCGCGAATCGATCTTTTCCAATATTTATTTCAGAAAACATTTAAAACAAGATTTGATTAGTCCTGTTTTGTCAGCTGTGCCACGCGGATACGTTGTTTTCGTTCAAATCAAAGCGTAAACGACGTAAACGGCGTATCCGCGTGGCACAGCTGACACAAAACGGCATATGCAATTTACGTTCAGTGGATACTCTCCAAAATGGTGCTAGGGTGATGCGGAGGAGACGAATTGTTGAATAAAGTCTTTTTTTTTTTTTTTTTGCGCTCAAAAAGTATTCTCGTAGCTCGTAAAATTATGATTGAACCCCTGATGTCACATGAATTATTTTACCAATGTCCTTGCTACATTTCTGGACCTTGATCGTGTAAGGACCCTTGCTGTCTATGGGAGGGTCAGAGAGCTCTCAGATTCCTTCAGAAATATCTTAATTTGTGTTCCGAAGATGAACGGAGGTCTTACGGGTTTAGAACGACATGAGGGTGAGTAAATAATGACAGAATTTTCATTTTTGGGTGAACTATACCTTTAAGACTCAATGTAACAACAATTCTACTACTACTACTACTACTACTACTACTACTACTAATAAATATTAATAAATATTTATTTTTAAAGGAATAATCACATTTGCTTTCTTTTAAATTTTAACAGTAAACCTATGTTGTGCAGCACTTTGTATGCCAAAAAAATAAAAGGGTTTAATTTTCATTTGATTAGGATAAATTAAATTAATGATTTATGCCTTCATCTGATTACTAGAAAAATTAAGAAGAACATTTTATTGGGCCCTATTATAGTTTAAAAAAAGGACCCTATACAAAAAAAGAATAGGCCTAGGTTTAAAATACAGGCCTGTGGCTCTTAATTTCTTTTTATTAATTCACCATTTGTAAACTGATGTTTACTGTTCATATATCAATAGCATTTGTAGTAAAACTATATTCACTGAATGTAATAAAAAAATCTAATCTAATCTAATTGAGAGCTTGCGAATCGAAATCGAATCGGAAATCTGAATCGATACCCAGCCCTAGTTGTTATGCTCTGCAGAAAGACCAAGCACTGTTGGAGAGAGCGGATAAGTTTCTTAACAGTATTTGGTATTCACAGATGGACTGTTTGTGAGGGCCTCCATGTTCCTGTGACTGTTCAATATTAATGCGAGTTGTGAAGTTGCCGCCCTCAAGTAATGCAGGTGAATTGTCCTTGCTCAAGGGTGTTGGAACTGCAGAGAGACCAGCTGCATGGCCTATATATAAGTCTGCTCACCGTTACCTCCTATCTAGTCTGAGTCTTTCATTTTGATTCAAAGAGTTGCTTTTAAACTACTTGAGGTTCATGCAGGTTTTAAAGCACTTTATCCATTTATAGGTTGTTTTTGTTTCCTTCATCTTAAATATTTATAAGTGAACTATTGTGTTCTAGGCCAGTGTTTCCCAACCCGTTTTTGTCTCATGTTACCCCCATAGCCCCTATTAGTAAGTACCCCTTCATTGACGTGAAGGAATGTTTTTCTTTTGAGTTTTATTTTACTGGAATGTTATTTGCCAACATTATTATTATAGTCAGCATGAAATGAATTTTTTTTGACCTTGTTGACCTTGTTGTAGCATTCTCATAACTAGATCTTCCGGTGAAACAGTGGAATTCTCTGGGGTGACACATGCCAGTCTTTTTGATCGCATAAAACCCACCCATTACGTAAAATCGACTGCAAGCTCGCATTAAAATCAAGTCCCTGCATTTTTTCAGGTAGTTCATTTCACTGGGATCTACATCACAATATGAAAGAGTCTGCTGCTACTTTTGTTGCATCGTGACTTTAATGTTATTAAAGTGGCCTTTATAATCAGACACCTGAGGTTGTTTGTTGTCTGTAAGTTTTGACTTTTCTGCAGGGAGTCATAGAGAAACTTTCCCTGAGAGACCTAACAGAATTTATTCGTAAATTAAGTCCAGATGGGATGTTTAACAAGTCTTTGTATGGTGTTATTTAAATACTATAGAGACTCAACTAGTATGAAATAACATTCTAAAATGAATACAGTCATTGCTGGAAATTTTAGAAAGATATGAATTTCATGTAAAAAGAGTACACTACCATTCAAAATTTGTTGTTTTTTAAAGAAATTAGCACTTCAAAAGACATTTATAGTGTTACAAAAGATTTATATTAGACATAAATCCTGTTCTTTTAAATTTGTATTCATGAAAGAATTCTGATTACTTAAATGCAAAAACATTAAGCAGCACAACTCCAGCCTTGTGGAGCAGAAAAGACTTCTTGGGAAAAAAAATTATAACACATTCTACTGACCCCAAACTTTTTAACGGTACAGGTTTAACAAGGCATAATCAAAATTTATCTGTGTAGCCCCCTGGAAGCAGTTTAAAAACCCCTGTTTTGGAATCTGTAATTGTGTTATTTATAATTGAGTCACAATGGCTTTTAGTGTAGTTAAGCTACAGTCAGAGTATGACACAATGAGTATTTGAATAATTGTAGCAATAAGTGCGTTCCTAAAACGGTGCATGTCACCTCTGACTTTCGAAGCAAATGCACAATGCCAAGGCCATATACAGTATGTGTGCTAGATAAAGCCAAGCTGCAGTTCCATTATCTGTTAGTCAGATCACAAAAACAGGACTGGTGAGTATTTCCATGAAATTTGGAAAAGACAAATAATTGTTTTAATCCAAATGAAATCTTACATTTAAGTGCTTGTTAATGCACTTGATGGTTTAGACATGTCAACTGCAAGCTTGTAGAAGAAATACTATGACTCACTCTTCGTATCCTTAGGACAGTAGAAGCATGATGACACAGATCTACTTATGGCTTAAACTGAACCAACAGACTCTATTTTTTCTGTCTTGCTTCCATAGCAACTAGAGTTCTTTGACGTAGATGATTCTGGAGATTAAACGTGTCCTTAAGTTAACCATCTGGCCGATGTGAAAACGTCAGTCAATCATTGTGTTACTGGCCGGTGTCTGTCTTTGACACCTTACAGCCTGTCAGGCCTCTGAGGTGCTAATGGGATTGGCCCTAAGTGGGCGGCTTGTTTTCTCTTCCCTTGGTCTAAGAGGTTAGTTAATCTGACCAACTGGCCGGCTTGCTCAGAAAGTGTGGTTTTGGCAGAGCTTGACGCCTGTGTCTGCTTGTCTGGACACTAACCAGACGCTGCGTGTTTGACTGGTGGAGTGTGTGTTTCATCGTGACATGAGTCATTGGATGCGTTGAGGGATTTTGTTGGAATCTTTGGGCTGCTTCTTGTTCTAACCAAATGTGGATATGTTGATTGACAAAGCAAATGAATAAAAAGAGAAAAGCTGTGTGGGAGAGTTGCTTGAGAGATTTAATTGTAATTTGAGATTAGGGCTGTGCGATTTAATCGAAATCGAATCGAAATCGCGATTTGAGACGTTGCGATTTCCTAATCGCAAAGCCTGCGATATGGACGCGATATTACTCTGTTCCAGAGCATATGCATGACTGCCAGCCTTGAGTTGCAGTCTTACTAACCAATAGAGTGAGCGCACCTCCGTTCTCCCCAATCAGCACTGCTCTAGCCAACTGCGTAAACACCCACCATTTAAAAAAATTAAAAAAAACGGAAAGCGGGAGAGAGACAGAGTGGGATTATATTAGCACAAAGTCAATTTGTTGTATGCATCTCATGTATCGCTAATTCTTTTGTTGTGTTAAATGAGTTTACTGTTTGAGGGAGGGAGCTGAGAAATAAGTGTTTAAATGTGTCAAAAAAAATGCATCTTATTGAGATAAATTGCTGTTAATGTGATTTTATTCAGAAAATTCTGACATGCAAGTTTAGCCTATATAATAAACTTATTTTACCATAAAGATGCTGACATAACCAGATAAAATAGTTTCCAGAGTTGACTTGGACAACTCAGGATGAAGAGCTTATTTTTATAAGATAATATATTAATGTGAAATGTGAAAAGTAAATGGAAGATGGCGTAAACTGTCCATTCAATGGTCTAATGTCTAAATGGTCTAATGTCTAACATAACCTAATCATGACTGTTAACCGAGATGCTTTTCTTTGAAAATAAACAAATGGCAGAGTGTACTATTTAAATAGTTTTTTTGACAGTTGTTTTCTTGGCTATTTTAGGAAAATCTGTCTCCACTGTAAGTGCCCTCGAGAGGAGCATGTTGTGACCGTCATGCCTCTAGAGATGGAGAAGACGGTGACCAAGATGATGTACGACTTCCAGAGGAACTCTACATCCGATGATGACTCGGGCTGTGCTCTGGAGGAGTATGCCTGGGTGCCGCCCGGACTCAAACCTGAACAGGTAAACACATTTTTCCACCCTGTACCCAAATCATTTAAAAGAGTGTATGTTTGTTTATTTTTAAGAAATTAGTGCTTTTATTCTGCAAAAATGTGTTAAATTGATCAGAAGTGACAGCAAATACACAGTGTAAAACAATAAAATGCTTTTAAACTTTGTACTTTTCTAAAAAGAATCCTGAAAAAAATGTATCATGGTTTCCACAAAAATATTAAGCAACACAAATGTTTTTAACATTGATAAAAAAGAAATGTCAGCGATCGGCATATTAGAATGATTTCTAAAGGATCATGTGACACTGAAGACTGGAGTAATGGCTGCTGAAAAATCTGCTTTGCCATAATTAAATATATTAAAATAAAGTTATTTTAAATTGTAATCATATTTCATTATATTACTGTTTTTACTGTATTTTCAATCAAATAAATGCAGCCTCGGTGAGCATAAAAGACTTTAAAAAACAATTAAAAAATCTTACTGGGTTGATAAATGGAATGCAGTATGTTAATGATGTAGTTTTTATTTTCATTGGAATGTTTGAAGCATTGAGGCATTCTGCATGAAATTTCACAAGGTTTTAAATGTTCAGAATTGAAATACCTTTGAGATGAATGTCTCTTTATGATCTCTCATTTTGTTTCTATAGCAATTCTCTGCTTTAGAAGGTTGGTGTATGGGGTTTATTAGGCACCGGTGTGTGTAGAACTCTTTATGGGCCAGTGAAATCATTTATAGATGCGAGTTTCATTTTCTCGATGAACTGAAAAAAAAAGTCTTGTTAATGCGACAGCGGGTCAATAAGCAATAAAGCACCTCCACCATCTGCAACGGCTGTAGACTATATTGGGTCTTTGGAGGCCACATGATGTACATCTGATCAGTTCTAGTTTATTTATTCACATTTGCCTGTCTGAATAATCCCATCTAGGAAAGACTGATGGCAGACACTTTTTTTTTTTATCATCTCTTGTTTATTATAAATACTTGATAAAAATGATGGTAGTCAGTGTATATATAGTAGAATCTCCTAGTTATTCTGTGTTTCACTGATAAATGGTTCTCTAGGCTATATTCCAAGAGCCCTCGGTTTGTAGAGGCTCTGGTTTAAGTCAGTTTTTCACCATTCAGGCAGATGGATGGGAGGAAGTTGCTGGGATACAAGAACTCGGTGTCCATGCATGTTATTAGCAAGCTATTAATTATGCCTTTCTCTGTGCTTTGAAAGCTGCTGTCTGCAGTTTCACCCAGAGACAGTGATTACCTCAGGCCATGACAAATTAGCTTTGCTTAGACATAGAGTGGAAATTTAGGCCAGCCACATTCATAATAAGATAAGATGGCAGCTCTGCTATGCGTTTCAGAACATTTGGGATCTGGTTTAGAACAAGAAAGCATGTTTTGCTGTAAGTTTCCAGAAACTGATTATGTTGGCTGCGAGGGAAAAAAACATTTTTTGTACCAGATTCATTTGAAAGTGTGAACATCTGCGCAAAAATCATTATCCAACAAATATTTAAAAATTTGGTCTTTGCAGTGAAGACACCAACCATGTTTGTTTCCGTGTTCTCAAATGCTCACATGAGTGGAATTAGTCGTATAATCCAATTAGCTGCTAAGAAATGTATTGGCCCATCATTTTGAGTCATCTAAGCAGCTCTACTTGCTACAGATCCTTTTTCCTGTTTTCCTAAATATACTGTTATATCTGCTGTATATTCCAGATGGGCTGCATACAAAACAAGTATGTCCCGTAACCACTGTAGGCCGATTCCTGAACAAATGACTCTTATAAGTGAGTTATTTTTAGTAAATAATGTACAACTTGGTGAATCTCAATTTACAGATTGAATGACTCTTATGAACTGGTTCTTTACAGTTAATCAGTGACGTACTATGTGATCAGTGTAGCCAATTTACAAACAAATGACTCAAAAATATACAGCATTACCAGTGTTGTTCAGTTGCTGATACAAATGATTCTAATGAGTTGGTTCTTTATAGTGCCCAATATAAGAAAGATAAATTCTTTCATACGTAAGCAAAATGTATATTATAATTTAAATAACGAATCGAATCAAGAATTTGTGAATCAGAATCAGGAAATTTGTGTCGCAGCTCTAGATGTTAGTGCTAGTGAATGTGTAGCCAGTTCATTTAAAACTTGATTATTGTTCAAATAACATGTATTACATAATTTTTTTTCCATCAACAAATTTTGGTGTAGATTTACTGTGTCATCCAGCGTATGCTATGCCTCCTTTCTCTAAGGCATTGCCTTTATTTATTCAATGGAAAACAGCTGTTTGGGCTCTGGTTAGTTTGCCCTCAAATCAAGAGCATTTGCATTTTGTTCAGCCTCTCTCTGTCTGACGCAAAATGCAGTTGCCAGGTCCCTTGACACTAGGGCGGGTTGCCAGATCCCTTCCTGCTGATTATAGTTATTTCCACAAGCTGTTCCTCTGTGTGAGTGCTTTGGGCTGTGGGTCCATGTCCTTCTGATCACTGCGTCACAACAGTTCTTTTGCTGGCCTGGGGAGCGTGTTATTGTTGGATGTCTGCACTGTAATTTACCAGGACCAGACCACAGTTGGTGTTTCATGAAATTTTCAGCTATCCCAAAAGAACCTCTGCACGGGTCCTTCAGAAACCCCTTGCTGACACCGTACCGGCCAACACAAGCAACAAAAGAGCCATCAGCTCATTTAAAGAGACAGCTCCTTATTACAGGGAGGCATTAAACACCGGACATGGACGGAGCTCTGAAAACAAATCCCACGCCTCACCGAAGAAGCTGATGATTTTGTTTCAGAATGTATCCCAAATGTTTCCTGTAAAAACACATTTTGATGGGACTCCGAGATGAACAATATTTCATCCGTGTCTTTACATATCAGTCGTTCGCACTGCTCTGTAAAAACACAGGCAATGCAGAGTAATAATACCACATTTATGTTGTTCTTTGAAGGCGAAGGTTTAATATTTGCACCCCTAGCGGCACAAAACAAAACTGCAATTTGTGTCCATCAGAGTTATGATGCATTTTTTTTTTCTGCAGCTTATTTGTAGCTCAGGTAATTGGCCTTAATGTCTGTAATTTCCAGTGCAAAGATTGCAGATTCCAAATCAAGGACTTTTATATTTTCAGCTTTCATATTATTTTCAATTGAAGTTTTTGTAATTTTCTAAAGTGCTTTGTCATTTTTAATTAGTTTTTGTTTCAAACATTTCTATTTTTAAGTTTTTGTTTAATTACCCAAGTGCCAAAATCCAAGTGTGTGTACTTAATTTCAGTTAGTTGCCTAGTTTTTCTATTCTTGAAGTTTTTCTTCTAATATTTGTTTTATTATTTCATTTTTTTTAAAAGTAATAGTTTTAGTTTTAATAACACTGTTGTTGCTGCTATGTTCGGTCATAGTGAAAAATGCTGCTTGCATGTGTTTTTTTCATGATCCGTTTCATTACAGTTCTCAGTGGCTCTTTAGCACTGTTTCTTATACCTTGCTGTTTATATGGTATGTGTGACAGAGGCAGATGGCCCCTGCTATATATCAGATTAAGCCATTAGGCCATCAAATCTGTGTAATAGGTTTGGATGGGTGGTCTGAGGCTGCAGGACCTTATTATTGCTCCTACTAAGTCTGGATTCCTCCCTGGCCTGTTTGCTTTCCAAAACAATACTCCAGCCACGAGTCAATAGGCAATTATATTATTGTGTAATGCAGACTTGTGTTCTCAATTATTTGGCCAATTATAAAATGCAATGTGCGATGTAATTACACTTCAATTTCATTATGTTAAATAGACAACTGTGATAATGTCCACTTTCGTCCAAAAAAATGTAAACCTCATATGGCTAATTAAGTTGGGATGAGCTCTGGTCATACATTCTTATTATCTTGAGATAAAGGGTCCTCCATATAAGCACATCAGGGAGGATAGAAGGAGCCGATTCCATTAACTCATGCATTGCTCATCCATAAATCACTCTGACTGTTATAGCTGTGTGTGTAAGTGTGTGAAAGGCAAGGATGTTGGGCAAAATGGGGGGAAGGGGTTAACAACAACAGGCATGTAGAAATTCCACCCCTGTGTTTGTGACCGTCACCCAAGTGTGTGAGCTCTGAAACTTGCTGGTGCTTTATTTGTTTTAAATTGTATTTATTTCAATATTATTATTATTATTATTCATTTCTTAGCATAAATCATGTTTAAAATAATTCACCCCTCAGTTTGAGACTTTGTCCCTCAAGTGCCAAAATCCAACTGTTTTTATTAACAAACTGTGTAAAAACAAGAAATGCACTCAAAGTGTTGTAATTGATTGATTGTAGTAATAAATTTTTTTTTTTAATTATTTTTTATTTATTATTATTAATTTATTTATTCATTTAACCATGAACCAAAATCAATCCAAGTGTTTGATTTTTATCATGTAAAAATATCATTTTATTTTAATAATAATCCTTTATACATTTATTTATTTAGTAGAATAAATTATTTTGAGTTCACCTCTGTTTGTGACTTGTCACCAAAGCATCAAAATAATTTTTTTAAACAAAAATTTTATTTAAACAATAATTGTATTTATTTAAACGATAGCTATTTAATTTAATTTAATTTAATTTTAAAAAAGCTGCTGTTGTTTTCCAATGTCATTCCAGGTACATCAGTACTACAGCTCTTTGCCGGAGGATAAAGTACCATACGTGAACAGTCCTGGGGAGAAGCATCGCATCAAGCAGCTTCTTCATCAGCTCCCCCCACATGACAATGAGGTAAGATCAGCTTGGGGTCTCACATGAAAAGGTCACCATTCAGAATGCATGTGTGTTTGTACATGCCATCATTTGCGAAGTGTGGCCATGTTTATGTGACACCGCTGACCTGAGCTCTTGTTGCGCAGGTGCGATACTGTAACAGTCTGGATGATGAGGAAAAACGAGAGCTGAAGCTCTTCAGCAACCAGAGGAAGAGGGAGAACCTGGGCCGTGGTAACGTCAGGCCTTTCCCGGTCACCATGACTGGAGCGATCTGTGAACAGGTGTGCAAGCGTGATATCCGAATGAATCGTGGTTTGGGGTGGAGGCAGAGATCAGCTTCAGTGGTTCATTGAAACGGGTAGTTTTGTTCTTAGCCGCTTATTTTCGTTGTCTGCTTTAAGGCTTCCTCTGGTTTTGTGTGTGTTAGCCAACCTGTGATGTTGTGTAAGTGCCAGTAAGTGAATTAGAGCTGAATCTAAGCTGGATATGCATGTCTGTGACCACCTGCCTTGTTTCTCTCTCCTTCTGTTACTTCTTAGGAACAGATGTCACACTGACACAGTTTGGCTTTTTTCGCATGTTTTAAATTTATCCTCTGCGGTGACACTCTTAAAGATATAGGCTAAAGCCCCCATTTAGCCCTCAGCTCTGTTGAAAAGATGCAGTCCTTCCGATAAATATTGGTCTTGAAGGTAACTGACACGCAAGTGTGTTTTTTGTGGGTAGTTGCACGCATCTGTCTATCCCATTAAACATTTTTTTACTTTCCCCATAGCGCTATATTGGAAAATGCTGAAGGGAGAGCTTTAATGAAGAAACCAGCTAATATCAGCTGTTCCTTTCTCTTTTCAGAAACAATATGGTGGCCATTTGTTATATATTTTTTTCTCTATGCTTTGTCACTGAACGTGCAAAAATACAGTACAAGTTTTGGATCAGTAAGATATTTTTTTTGGAAGAAATTAATAATTTTATTCAGCAAGAATGCATTAAATTCAAAATTCTTGAGGTGCGGTTTTAAAGTTGTTGTTTTTTTTTTTTTACTTTGTATCAAAACTTTTACTTTTATTTTAGTTGGTTTTATCTAATCAGTTGGTAGACAAATAGCCAGTCTGTAAGCACAAAATATTAATCTAACATAATTATTATTAATTTACCATGCTGCTAAATGACCTAAAACAATCAACAACATTTTCTTCCTACCCTTTAACCTTCTCCATCCATTTTTCTCGTTTTCAGTGTGGGGGGCAGATAAACGGAGGTGACATTGCCGTCTTTGCGTCACGGGCAGGCCACGGGGTGTGCTGGCACCCACAATGCTTTGTGTGCAGCATGTGCGACGAGCTACTGGTGGATCTTATCTACTTCTACCAGGATGGGAAGATCTTCTGCGGCCGCCACCATGCTGAGAGACTCAAACCCCGCTGTTCAGCCTGCGATGAGGTTAGATACTCTCTCCTTGCCATTACAGGACATGAACGTCTTTACATTAGTTTGTATATTGGATGTGCTAATTAACCATTAGGCCATCGCAGGCCATCCAAGATGATTTTGTTTCCTCATTGGAACAGATTTGGAGAAAGTGCAAATCTGCAGTGAATGGGTGCCGTCAGACTGAGGGTTAAAACAGCTGATGAAGGCATCATAATAATCCACAAGCGATGGTTTGAAGTTAAAACACCTCAGTAATGGATTTGTTTCTAAAAAACATGCAGCTTGTCACTTGCCAAGACATTCATTGATGGACTGGAGTCATGTGGATTACTTGTGGAGTATTGTGATGGTTTTTATCAGCTGTTTGGATTCTCATTCTGACGGCACCCATTCACTGCAGAGGATCCTTTGGTGAGCAAGTGATGTAATGCAAAATTTCTCCAAATCTGTTGCAATAAAGAAACAAAATCACCTTGGATGACCTGAATAGTTTTCAGAACTATTTTTATTTTTTGGTGAACTATGCCTTTAATAATCTTAAGGTGTGGTCAAAACTACACATTGGTAAACACAGCGAAATTTGGTGTGGAAAGTTGAACAAACATGAATCCATTGTGAACTCCATGTGAGAATTTTTTTTCCCTCCTGCCTCTCATTCAGAATTTCCAATCGCGTGGATTCCTATTGAGATGATAGCACTTCACTTATGAAATTTCACCATACAAAAGCAAATGTGATCGCACCCTTAAAGTGCTATAGAAAAGCGATTTGCTTAATTTGCCGTAAAATGTTAAAAATTGAGACGTCTCTCATTGTGTAGTTAAAGATTTCACACAATGAGCCCTGTTTCTCTAGTTCTCATTTTGTGTAAAGACAGCTGAATATATTGCATGATTACCATGGTTACAGAACTTGATCTCTATAGTGATAATAGAGTTGCTGCTGTGCTGCAGCTCAGTCTGTTGCCTCAGCGGAGCCTTTAGCTTTAGTCCTGCCACTTCCGCTGCAGAAAAATGGTTTCACTCTTATCTCTTATCTGTCTCTTAGATCATTTTTGCAGATGAGTGCACAGAGGCAGAGGGCAGTCACTGGCACATGAAGCACTTTTGCTGTTTCGAGTGCGAGACTGTTCTGGGCGGCCAGCGTTACATCATGAAAGAGGGCCGGCCGTACTGCTGCACCTGCTTTGAGTCCCTGTACGCAGAGTACTGCGACTCCTGCGGGGAACACATCGGTAAGAGCCCATCTATCAGTGCCAACCTGGAATCCTCTCGTGTCCACGCTAGGCCAGTCCACTTTGCTCTTGCAGAAATTGCCCTGTAGCAACTGCCAAGAGACGACTGACCTGTTTTTTGTCTTTGTCTAATATCTTGTTAAAAGATATTAAACAAGAAGAGCAGCATTGCGAGTTGATAGTTTAGTCTGGCTTTCACATTTAGCTTTTTGGCAGCTTGTTTCGCAGAAATTCAGTCTGGAATTACTTTCCACATAGAACCACAGAAAGTAATTTTGTGAAACTGATTATAAACAGGAAGCAACAGTGTAGGTTTTCAAAACAGATGTTGTCCATTAAAGTGTGGCTGCTTAAAGAGAGCTGTGATTAAAATCGAATGCATTTCTGCAATATGCGGCACACCATATAATCAGTTTTCTCCAAACACGTCTACACCTCACAAGGACACAATCCTTCAAAGACATCTTTGTTCTGTGTTTGTTTACATGAAGTAGCTGTCATTCAAAATCCACACATTTTTAAGCTTATGTAACTATTCAAATTTTTACACAGTGCTGTTAATTGCTCTTGTATCTAAAGGACTACTCTGCGCATTTGCTGAAATGCAATATAGAAATCATTGACACAACGCTAATTTTCATTTTGTCCTATATATATATATATATATATATATATATATATATATAATATCGTATAAGTTTATATATAATGTATAAACTTAAATATACTTACGTATATGTATATTAAGATTTAAATACGTAATTTGTAATGTCTGTATTATTTATTTTCCTTATCACTACAAAGGTTTTACAGACTGCTTCTCTGCTTATCAATATTTGAAATCTTTTTAGATCTTTATGATGTGTATGTGTATAAAGGTCAGTAAGTCTCATAAAAAGATCAAACTATATTATATTTTACCTGGTATATTTTAAACTAGATGGTTTTTCCTTTTTCTTTATTGTGGACTCTTTTGTGTGTCATTGACCCATAGTTTATGAGCAATCTCTACATATTTTAGATTTTTGGTATAGGTGCATGTGATCTGTGTGTAATTCATATCTTCTGATCGTGCAGGTATTGACCAGGGTCAGATGACATATGATGGCCAGCACTGGCATGCCACCGAAGCCTGTTTTAGCTGTGCTCGGTGTAAGAAGTCCCTGCTCGGTCGTCCTTTTCTACCCAAGCAGGGTCAGATCTTCTGCTCTCGGGCGTGTAGTGTTGGCGATGACCAAAACGGCTCTGATTCCTCAGATTCTGCATTTCAGAACGCCCGTTCACGTGAGGCCAGGCGCAGCAGCTCCAAATCCAACAAGAGCAATAATGGTGGTAGCGGAGGAGATGGGAACCAGGGAGGAAAAGGTTCAGCCGGGCGTTACTCTGCTGACGTTGACCCGCTGTCCCTGCAAATGGATTTGCTTAGCCTATCCAGTCAAACTCCAAGCCTGAACAGAGAATCTCCGTCCTGGAAGACGCCAGCTGAGATGTATGGGTTCGAGAGCCGTAATGAACTCTCTTCAAACCCTCTTCATTTGCTCAGTCAGTGCAACATCCGGACTTCCTATTCTTCAAATCTGTCCCCTGGTCACCCAGCAGATCCAAGGCCAATGGAGCCTGTGGCCTCCAAGAGACCCCCAGTATCTGCTCTGAAAGGACAGTCTTTGAATGAAAACTGGTTCCAACCCAGACCTGAGGACTATTACCCACCTGCACTGCGAACACAGGCGAGCTTTCAAGAGGTTCCACACAACAGCTTTATGGATAAGCGCTCAGTCAGCCTGCATGTATTCCAGAGGGAGAAGGAGAGGGATGTTGGACCGCAGATGGGCCGTAGCAGGAACCCCATTACTACACTTGGCTTTAGTGAACATCTCACACCACTAGAGCAGACACCACATGGATCTATGGAGTCACTGGCTCTATCTAATGCTACAGGTATTAGATTTTTTTTCTTTGTCTTTTTTTCCATTTTATATATAAATATTAGTGCTGTGAAATGATTAATCGCGATCAATCGCATCCGAAATAAATGTTTTTGTTTACATAATATATGTGTGTGTATATTTATTATGTATATATAAATACACACACATGCATGTATATATTTAAGAAAAATACGTTATGTTTATACAATTATATTAATATAAATGTATACATGGAAATATTTTCAAAATATATACTGCATGTGTGTGTATTTATATATACATAATAAATATACACAGTATACACGCATATATTATGTAAACAAAAACTTTTATTTTGGATGCGATTAATAACGATTAATTGTTTGACAACACTAATATATATATGTATGTGTATTTTACACTACCATTCAAAAGTTAAGACATTTTTTAAGTGTTTTTGAAAGAAGTCCCTTATGCTTACAAGGATGCATTTATTTGATCACAAATACAATAAAAACAGTAAGATTTGAAAATATTATTAGAATTTAAATTAACTTTTCTATTTTAATTGAATGTATTCCTGTGGTGGCGAAGCTGAATTTTCAGCAGCCATTACTCCAGTCTTCAGTGTCCTTCTTATATTTGTAAGAACATGTTCTTCTTATTTTCAAAATTGAACACCATTGTGCTGCTTAATATATTTGCAGAAACCGTTATACATTTTTTCATGATTCTTTGATGAATAGAAAGTTCAAAAGAACAGCATTTATTTGAAATAATAGAAATTAGGGATGCACCGATACCAATACTGGTATCGGTATCGGGCCCGATACTGGCCTCCTGTACTCCTACTCGTTAAAATGCCCCGATACCAAACGCCGATACCACAGCATGTGATAAGCGCCATATTCAAACAAAGAAACACTGACAACAGACAGCAGAAAGGAGTTATGGATGTCTACTATGAAGTATATGTATGCAATGAATATAATGTTAAACATTCAGTATTAACGCCTGTATAGCTGATTTTTGGTTTGACTGTATCTATTTGATAAATGAAGTTAACCAACTAACATTATACATACCCTTTTGGTTTCTGTACCCAATATTTAAAAAATGTACAAATGCAATAAAAATATCGGTATCGGCATCGGTATCGGCAAGTACCAAAAATAAAAGTATCGGCATCGGGCGAGTACTGGAAAAAGTGGTATCGGTGCATCCCTAATAGAAATATAATGTAAAAGTCTTCTCTGTCACTTGATCAATTCAACACATCCTTGTTATGGATTTGAACGAACCTCTAAAAATCTTGTTTATTATTTGTCAACTTATTGTCACACTCAGTTGGGGATGCAAGAGAATATTACAGTTGTCTTGCATGTGTTTCCACTCTACAGGTACCTCTGCAGATGGAGGCAGTAAACGGCAGGAGCACTTGTCTCGCTTCTCAATGCCAGATTTGAGCAAAGATTCTGGCATGAATGTGTCTGAAAAGAGTAACATGGGCACCCTCAGCTCCTCTGTGCAGTTCCACAGCTCTGAATCTCTTCGCAGCTTGAACTCCGCACAGCCCTACCTGGAGCTTGAAGCCCCGGTGCAAGTCAAATTCCCTGTGCAATACCCTCGTGAACAACCTGGAATCAGTGCTTTGCCACCTGGTTTTGCCTATCAGGAGGAGGATCGCGTAAGTTTGGTAAGCAACGCCAACAATGCCCGTCTACCACCCATGAGTGAACGCACCCGCCGGCGCAGCATCGACCATCAGGAGCCACGGCGTCGACACCACCACCACCGCTCTCGCCGTTCCAGGCGCTCCCGTTCGGACAACGCACTTAACCTCGCTGCCGAGCGTCGCCCAGCTCCGAAACGATCTCAGCTTAATGTGCGTGAGGATTATGACCAGTTCCCTCCACCCCGTGGGTCACGGGACAACTACGGTAGTGGAAGCAGCAGGCTGAGACAGCAGCCTTTCAGACCTTGCCCTCGGACAACCTCCGACCTAACGCTTCAAAACCCCGCACTGCACCGACACCAGGGCCCTTATTCGTGGGACCAGTACGATTACGATGACGACTGGTGCTCGACCTGTTCCTCATCTTCCGAGTCAGAAGATGAAGGGTATTTTCTGGGCGAGCCCATTCCCAGACCTGTCCAGCTGAGGTACATGAACAGCGAAGAGCTGCTACGCAAATACAACTCTTCAGGACTGGGCGCATCCGGTCCGTTTGGAAGCCGAGGACAGTTACACACGCGCAAACGTAGGAAAAGCAAGAACTGCATTATATCCTAAAAGTCGCACCTGCTGCATCCCTGTACAACCTTGCACAAGATTTTTTCCCCGTCCCTATAGTTTGAAAGGCTTTTCGGTGTTGTGAGGCTATCAGTGAATAATACGCAGTCATTTAATTTGTTCACAGCTTAGTTGCATATGCATGCTTTCCCATGTGATATTTCTGAATTATTCTGGATGTTACACTTTTTTTTAAGGACTTCTTAAATATTAAATCCGCAGCACTGTTGCCGCATTTGTTACAGCTAATGTGCAATTTTTTGTTATGTAATCCATTCAGGCACAGTGATGTTTTTTTTGTTTTTTTGTATGGTGTTAGCTTTGGGCTGAAAATCCCATTGATAAGATGTATATAGGCAATTGAATGAAGAAATTCACTAAGTTAAGTATGTAATGTAAATTATCTGTAAATGATGTACCACATATTTTTATATTTTGTATCAATAGAAACATTTATGTACTAAGCATAATGTAGAGAAAACAGTAAAGGCATGCACGTTAATTTGTTGATTTTTGTCCTGTATTGGAAATTAAAGAGTATTTCTGTGAAAGATTTGATTGACAGCTCTTGGTTCTTCATTATCAGAGCATTCTGTGATCTCTGACTCAGATTAGACACCAACACACTCGCCATCTGCTCCGTGCATTAATGCAAAAGACCACAGATCATCCACAGGATCCAAATGGCTAGTCTCGCTTACTGATACACCTCATTGCTAATGACAGTGCTTGTGAAAATTCAAGGAATCATTTCGATTTCCATCTTCGAATTGGGATTTTAAACAGTGGGGAAACGTTTTTGCATCTCTAGTTCAAGCTTTGCTCTGTGTTTGCATTCTAAACCATCATTCTGTCAATAGTGCTGCTGTTTAAGCAATAAGATTTAAGAATATCATATTACTCGTAGACTCAGAATGTTATTTTAGCTGCTGGATAGTACATATGTGTTTTTCATATATTTATACGTAAACCATGACCACAGTCCCATGTACTATAAGCCTGAAAATCTGAACTTGTTAAAAAAGTGGCAAAGAGCTACTGTTCTTGACAGGCCAGAAACATGAGATGCTTTGCGCTACTGTCTGAGGAATGTTTGTCCGCATATGTACTTAGAAGTGGTCAGAAGAGTCTTAAAAGAAAGTTTCTGTCAGTGTTAGCTGCATATCTCTTCCTCTCTTTAAGTTCTATCTCTCTTTCTGTTTCCTCAAATGTTTGTTAGAATGATGAATTGGCAGTCCTTATTAAAAAATATTGTTATAAAATAGGCGTATTTGAACTGAGAAGCTGTTAATAACGTTCTGGTATTGTTACATATCGGGTAGTAATAATAAAGTAGATACCACGCATTACATTTCGAGTTTTTTTTAGTCACACGATTAAAACAGGCTGAAATTTAAGGCAGTATTATTCATTGAGAATTTTGACATCCATTCAAACTCACATAGTGCTGCCTTTTGTAGCGATGTTCGATTCTTGAATGAATTGTGCTTTTCGAGTCGAAACGATCCGTTTCACAAGTGTGAGAAGAACAGACCAAGCTTTAAGTATATTTATTCACTAATAATCTTAACCTGCAGTGAACTTTTAACGACTACTATCGGATCATGTGTGAAATGACCTCAAGAAAGATTTGTGAACGAATCATTACTGGCTTTGTAAAAACAGATCAACCGATTAACTGAAAAGATTTTACAAAAGATTAAAAAAAAAAATGATTCATTCACGGAGCTGGAGTGGACAGATTTTCAGTTAGTAAAATTGACTTAAATTCGGTCTGTTTCTGTAGTATGTCTTTAGAAGTTTGAAAATATAATGATTTTGTGTCCTTTTTGAAGCTTAAATGCTTCAGTACCCCCAAAACCTCTTCAAAAAATTTTTTTTCTTTCTTCACAAGTAGTCATGCTGCCTGGTTCGGAACAACATGAGGGTGAGTAAATGGTGACAGATTTTTAATGTTTGTGTGAACGGCCCCTTTAAAGACAGTATTATTCTATCTGTGAAGGAGTAGTTTGAATCTTCCCGATCAATCAATAATTGCTCAACCACATTTGCCACTCTTGCAAATGAAACACATTTCTGCTTGATGGTTATTTAGCCACACAGTTTTACAGTGTGAGTTTTGCTGGATGTCAGCGGCAATTTTGAAAGAACGGCGAATTAGCACGGACTGCATGATATAATGTTAAAAATAGTTCCCAGAGGTCCACTGAGGGCTGATACTGCAGACAAAGCAAAACCATGAAATTGTGAAACAGCCCAGGCGGAACTTATAGTCATAATGGAAAGTGTCAGACCTGTCTTTGCCGTTAAGGGCAGTGGCCCATGTCGGTTTTTCCCTGACAATTTTTAGATCATTTGTAAATTGCCTCCAACCAATCTGCATCCCTGATAGCTGGATGATCATGAGATCACACACAAATGCTCATATCTATGCTCATTTGCCACATTTTAGATAGCAAAACCTTTTAACTTGGCTCCTTTGAGTTATTTTACTTGATAATATAGTTCCCTTACCTTCAGAGAGATTGTCTACATCCTAATTTAATCTATGAAAGATTAGAACTGACATGTTCACAAGTAATTACAGATATTTTTTTCCCTTGGGCATTTAAATTGTTTATAAAAAAAAGAGTCCTCTTTCTCTGCCCAACAATCTCTTCTTTCCTTAACCGAAGAAATACCTCATAAAAACAGAAAGAGTCTCTCAGAGTTGACATTATCCCGTTTATGACCCTATGGCCATGACTGAATTAATCTAAGGACCAGAGCTGAGAGCAGGCATTATACTTAAAGCCATTAAAACAATATGTATATCAAATATGTGCGTTTATAGTCTATTCATCTTTTGTGGAAATGACATGTCTTTTCGGCAATTTGTGGTTTAACTTTATGCTTTTAGAGCCTTTATGTCAGAGGTAACTGATGTAGAAAGTACTTTCAATGACGTGACATGACCACTGCTGTCATTATTTGTTGACCCGAGAGAACTGACTGCTGTAATTCCTATTTAAATATGATTGTCTTTTATACACAGTTTTTGATGTAAATTTATCTCTGGAGCATTAAAGTTAAAGCCATGAACCTGTGCGTAAAGTTTGATATATATTCTAACTGTCATTTAAAATTTGTAACACTTGTTTCAAAGCCTTGTCCTATTAAAGTCATCCAGTTTCAAACTGAAATATTCAAGATTAAGCAAAAATGACCTCAAACAACTGGAAGCTTGAAACTACTTAGACAAACATTGGTCTCTTTTAGGATTTTTCATACAGCGTTTATATTTTTGTCCCATTCTGGCTGGGAGTCAATATGTTAGTTTAAAATATTAGGTATGTTTACATGCACAAATTTATGCTAATCTGACAGAATATTTGAGTTTAGATTCTGAAAATCTGTTTATATATCTTTGCAGTCTGGTTCACATATTTGTTTACATGTTTTTCAGAACCAGAGAACACCACTGCAATGTCACTGGAGCTACACTGTAAAAAAAAATCCGTAAAATTTACGGTAAAAAAAACGGCAGCTGTGGTTGCCGGAATTTTACCTTAAAAAATACGGTAGCAATGTTTTAGGTTTTAACTTAAATTTACAGTTAAATACCGTAATTTCATTAACTGATATAATGTTAATATACCAACCTATTGAAGTACTGAAATCTGTTTTGTACCTTTGTAATACACTGATAACCACCAAATGCAGGTGGTGATGAGAAAGTCACATGATGAACCAAAGCCCATCACAAGCAGCTTTTAAATAATAACATATATAGAAGGTGCACAGTGTCATTCACACAAACACCAAACACCATCATGGTAACACACATGAAACTGAAATAATGCAATAAACATTCATTTAACAACATTAGGTGTAACACACAACCCTAATATACAAAACCGATGAGAAAAAACTAAGAAGAAACACAGTTATTTCAACAACAAAAATCATCAAATTTGAAATGTAACGCAGGGAATTCTGGGAATGTCAATTTACGGTTATTCACTGTAAATTATATGGTCTTTTTCACTTCCAAAAACGGTATACTACCGTAAAATGAATGTCCAATACAATTTTTGTCCAATACAGTTTTTCACTGTATATAGTAGGGGAATTTACCGTTAACCATTTAACAGGTTTTTACTGTAGCATTTTTAAAGTCTTTTACCCTTAAATTCACGGTCATTTTTTACAGTGAATATATGCGATACTATGAACAAAGTTATGAACTCAAAAGCCCATCAATGGTCATATGATGGTGTGTGGTAACACATTCATCTCTTGCCCTTTAAAGAAGTCAAGGACTATCTTCATACTTTGAAACCAGGCAAAGTATCATGAAACTGAAATAATGCAATAAACATTCATTTAACAACATTAGGTGTAACACACAACCCTAATATACAAAACCGATGAGAAAAAACTAAGAAGAAACACAGTTATTTCAACAACAAAAATCATCAAATTTGAAATGTAACGCAGGGAATTCTGGGAATGTCAATTTACGGTTATTCACTGTAAATTATATGGTCTTTTTCACTTCCAAAAACGGTATACTACCGTAAAATGAATGTCCAATACAATTTTTTACCGTATATAGTAGGGGAATTTACCGTTAACCATTTAACAGGTTTTTATTGTAGCATTTTTACAGTCTTTTACTGTTAAATTCACGGTCATTTTTTACGGTGTAGGCTACATATGTCACAAAGCTTTTTTTAAATCAAATATTTAGTAAACATTCAATTAGTAATACTTAAATATACATGCGCACATTCGTAAAACATGCGTATTAGTGAGATTCAAGCATTTACTTGCTTCATTTTTTTCCCGTCGATCAGATTATACCACCCTTCAATCCAATTGAAAGTTAATTCAGATCAGTTGAGGTGTTTACATGAAGGCTTTTAGTCTGATTGAGCCATCAGCAGGATTGCTAACAAATTAAACATAGCTATGTATTTGCAAAGTGTATACTTAACTCATATCTGTCATTTTTAACACCTAATAATTTGCCAAATACTTTTCTGTTTCACTTTAAATAAATTATCATTACGATGTTGTAGTATTAAAATGATATTGTTGTGTGTGAATCATCTAATTGTTCAAAATAACTGGTGTCATTACTATTACTGAAGTGCAGTGCAGGCACTCTTCTGGGTGTTATTAAGAGCCACAATTAGGGAAAACTGCTTATAATTATACTGCTCAGCAGCATAGCCAGATTCAATTCACAAGTGCTTTACAATGCTTCAGTGTTACGACTACACATCACAGCATCCCATGCTCCTCAATAAGATGTGCCTGGAGCGAGAACTTCCTCAACTGGCCCTCGTGTGTTCAATTAGATGGCGATAGGCTTTCAGGAGTGTTGACTATTTAAAATTAATTATTTTATCATTTCCCTGCTGCATTCTGTTAAGGTTCATTTGTGCAACCCTGAGCAATGTTAACCAAATGTTGCAATGAAACTTAAGTAACAATAGATCTTTTCTTCCATGCTGGGATGTACATCCAGTTTATCAACAAAGAAAAACTGACTTGATTGGAGATAAAATGAATAAGTCTTGCATACATCACCGGAGAGAGGTCCAGTTACAACTTGATTTTGATTGCATATGCCATATGCAGTTAAAAAAAATGTTTTAAGAAATTGAACCTATTAATGGATGAATTGTTGAGTATAAGATCTATAACATGCATTTAGAAAATAGAATAGGGGAAATTTCCATTCCAGGTTTTTTGTGATATGTAATTTTATAATAGAGTGATACATATTGACAGTATGTTTAGTCACTGTTCCATAAAGAATGAAAAGTGCTTGAGCTGCCTGCTGTTGCTATGGTTACCATGGCAGGCAAAAGTGATTTTTTTTTGCAAGTGCCTATTTATCAGAGAAATATGTGACCTGACTAACTTGGTGATGACTGAACTCAGACAGCAAGAATATGTTATGTTAGAAAAAGATGTTAGATCATCAATGATGGGGGTGGAGCTGCCAGAGACATTGATTTTATGTAGATTCAATGGTTTTTTATGTTCTGAGAAACATACATGATTATAATTCAAAGCCCATCTTTGTATAAGTTTTGGGATTTGTTGTTCATTCAGGAGATGAACATGGCGCTTTAATTTCCGTCTGCATGATTTTATGCATTAATGAGATTCTCATGTCACCAGCTGGATGTTACGAGTTGTATGCCAAAAATATGACATCAAACCCCTTGAGGGTGTTATCATTTCAGTCAGATATTCCAAAACACACACATATATATATATATCCATGCTCAGGAAGCCATCATGCATGTAACTAATTTGAAATAGCGCGAATGTATTATCAAAAACAATGAGCCATGATACAACACGTATTACCTACAGATACAATACACTCAGTTCAAATCAAATCCATTCTGCTCTGATTGTTTCCATTCAGAAATGCCCATACAGCAACCTGTGCTATTTGGACACAATGACAACACACAAATCCATTACAATGAACACCACATGTCTACACTGTGATGCTACCGCAGCTAAATGGAGCTATTCAGAGCTCATAATCCTCGGATCAGGAGGTCTCAGGACTGTTTAACATTCATAGAGACATTCATTTCTTACTCACACATAGGAGATAATCCCATAGTGCCAAAGGCCCCATGATTTCCAGCTGCAGCCCCAGTCATTCTGCAGACATTAATGACCTTACTGAAACATGCCCATCTGTGCACTTACACACATGCTAACGCTCATTTACTGGGACATGTTGACGATCCATATTAAATCAGCTCATTATTTGCATTGAATTTTACATTTTCTAAATTCAAAATGGTATTTTTATGTACTTTGTAACAATATTGTCATATCTAAATGTATACAAATGTACATGTATTTATATTTTTTATATTATAATTTTTAGATATATCATCCAGCCCTAATGTATACTTTGTACTGCATGTGTTATAGTTCAGATGGGTGTTTTAAAAGGTGAAAGTGACTTGGTATATTGTGAGCGTTGACTGGGTCATGATGAATATTTGCTTTGCACATTAACCTTGTGATGTCAAAGTCTGAGTGCATCTGCTTCTCTAGATTAATGATCGATTTCAGTTATACACTCGACAGGACGGCACCTGAACATTAATAACAAGCTGCAGGAATTTTAATGAAGCTAATTATATTAACTGACCGTCTCTTCACAGATTCCATACCATTATATCATTTGCCTTTGCGGATTGGCAGCAATATGAGTGGAGGACAAATTAGGCTACTTTGTTAACGCACAGTGCCGTGTCAGTATGCCGTTCAGCTATTATCAGTGTGTTCAGCCCTTAATGCATTTTAGCTCTTTTAGAATTGTCCACCACTTAAGCCAAGGGCACTCAGAATGAACAAAATCCATATCCAGAGGACTGAGAGGACTGGTGTCACATTGCAGTGAACATAATGTGTTTTTCATGAGATCATGACATTGGCATTGTGATTGAGAGGTGATTACTAATGCTTTAATGTTAACTTTAGGTTGTCTCAAAGGAGATCCTTTGAAAAAAGTACTATCGTTAAAAAGCTTTGCCATCACAGAATAAATTCATTTTGAAAATATATTCAAATAAAAAAAAAGTTATTTTGAATTGTAATATTTCACATTATTAGTGATTTACTGCATTTTTGTCTAAATAAATGCAGCCTTGATGAGTGAAAGAGACTTCTTAAAAACACATGAAAACAATCGTATGACCCCAAACTTATGAATGGTGGTGTATATAACTCATTCCACTTACTGTATTAGCAAAAACCAACAGCACAATGGACTAGAACAGCACACAGCTGAGATTTGCACATACAGTGGAGTCGCCTATATTTTAACCCCTTCTATCCAAATAATGTGAAAAAACCAGAAGAACTGCATTAACGGCAAAGCATTTCATTAGACAAAAATGAGTCCGCTTCAAATAATGGGAGACTACATTTTTTGTAAATTGTAGTATAAAAGTCACGGTATAGATAGGTCAGAAAATAATCATAATAAAGTAGGCCTAGTCAGTTTCACTCAAGTACATTTAAAAGAAACATTACTGACAGCTATATAGTTAACATTCTCGTAAAATATTTGTTTTATGTAAAAGCTTAATTGACAATAAAGAAACGTGCTTCCAGTGTAGCGTTGTATTGTGTTGTATGAATTTGCAGATGAACAAATCTTCTTATTAAAAGCTAATCACACCGCAGCCTGCTTTACGGTAATTCTGCAGTGAATAAACAGCGCCATCCATTGGCAGTTAAAAGTATTGTCCCATAATTTAAAATGAAATTATTTATATACGTGTATATATATATATATAGGGATGATTCTTTAACTTTATATTGCAGGTTCGATGTTTTATTAAAACAGATTTCATATGAAAGTCACAAAAAAATGGGTCTTGGAAACCCATACATTAGCCTATTCATTTATTTTTGCTACTTTCAAATTAATGTATATTTCATTGTTTTACCCTAGACCCAGTATTTCAATCTTAAAATATGAGAATGCAAAAAAACAAAAACAAATATAAAACCGATAATATGAATTATTACATGTTTAAAACTGACAATCTAAACAACAAATAAAATAAACAAACCTTTTTTTTTTTTCATTTAATTTATTAATTTATCTAGCTCTTTCTATCAAACAAAAGCTAAAGAAACACACAAATACATAATATATACATGTGATATTATTCCTAATATCTACCATTAGTTTTGCTGCTAGTAATGTATTCACTATGAATTCAGTTTACTAAAAGTTGTCAAAATAATACTTGGGCCTATGAGGTTCTGTTCAAGCCTGTGCCTGTAGCACATTTGAATCTCCTAGTTTCTAACTAAAATTAGGTCATTCCCATTAGGAAACTGATATGATATACTTTGGGTGTTGTGGGATGTCCATAATCATTGATAGTAAGTTAAATTAATCCTCCAGTTAATCCTGTGAAGCAGCTGAGGCGGTGATAAAGCATCTAGTTATGTCAATCATTATTGGTCTGTGAAGTTCACACAGTACCTATTAAACTGCTAATGAGGTTAGGAAGCCCCATACAGCCTGTCAGGGACTGATAAGACAGAAATTCCCTGAGCTCAACCTTCACGGGGTTCTACAACCCCAAAGCCCCTGCGCAATAACATGGGTGGGCTGATTCAGTAGGGTCAACCTTACTTAATAGTTCAACTATTTGCATTATGATAGAAATGGAATGAAGGCAATCTTGCAGAGCTTACAATGCCATTATAATGTTTGCTTAGGGCTGGAATACACTACATGATTTTTATTCTGACAGATTTCAGAACACTAGGCATCACTTGCTGACTTTGTAAATTACTGAGAAAAACAGGACATCAAATCCTGAGGATTGAGGATCACACACTACCAGAATTTCAGGTGATTCTGAAAACAACAAACTCAAGCAGAAACACGTCACATTGCTAGGAGACGCGTGACAAATCAAAACAATATGAGCTCTAAAAACGGCTCGAAATGTCAAACATGTTTGATTTCCTTTAACTGGATGGAAATATGGTCTGAAGCGAAAAAAAATTAAAGTCTGTGTTTATCAGACACGACACAGTTTTCACTGAAATCTGTCAAATCAAATCTGCAGACTGGCTTTGAGTTTCGGCAACTAGCTTTGACTCATCCAGACTGTAAATCGGCGCAAAGATCTGGACAAAAACAAAAAAAAATGCTTTATTAACTTTAGCTAGTTAATGAACAACTAGCAGGTCATGTAAGAAATAAGCATGGGTTACTTCAGACATTACGTAATGTAGTTAGACATTGTTCAGTCACTGAGAAAGAAAGAAAAAAAAAACAAGAATAAAGAGGTCCAGTGGTAGTGAAAATAAATGAAGCAAAAAATTGGCCAGTTTTTTTTTTTAAACCTGTGAAACGTCTCTTACACTCTAAAAAATGCTGGGTTAAAAAGGGACAAACCCAGCTATTGGGTTGTTTTGAACCCAAATGCTGGGGTTGTCCCTTTTTAACCCAGTACTGGGTTATATTTAACCCAGCATTTTTTAGAGTGTAAATAAGAGAACATGCAGATCAAATAACAGAATAAGTTTCGTATTTCACATTTATTCATCCAACAAAAAAATAGTCTAGTATAGTGTCTTTGGTAAACAGCTCTTTGGTCACTAAAATATATTGACCCTTATGGCTACTGGTTTTCTCAACAGCTGTCTTTTTCTTCTCACAAAATAACTTAAATCAATATTTCAAGTGCATTTATTTATTTATTGTTATATTATGTAGGATAATGTACCATCATCTGGCCATTATTGCTAAATAAACCCAAGCAGTCTGTCCTTATAAATATAATGTTGATAAATATGATAATTTAATATTTCTTGTGCCAGTCCACATTTACATCAGTATACTTTACAGCTTGGTCTCTAAGCACAAGGCATCTTCTGTGGAGGATCCACATGCTCTGATGTTCTCAAACTCTTGGGAAATCTCAAGGAGAGTTTTGCCTTTTGTTTCAGGAAGGATGAAGAAGACGTAGAGAGCGGCTATCAGACAAACGCAGGAGAAGAGAACAAAGCTCAGAGACTTCAGAGCGGCCTGCAGAAACATGGATGAGAACGTGGCCCTTTGTTAAAGTGAGACGACAGACTGCAGAGCAGTTTCATTGGAGCAGTGAAAAGGTGTGCTGAAAGCCTGGTATTACACATTGTTCAAAATGAAGACATATAATAGGGCACACATAAAATAATTATTCTGTATTTTAGTTGGTATTTTATGACAGTATAAAATAAAGAGAAGAAAAACTCTGAGAGATTCACAATACAGTCGTAATCACTGTATGCTGGCAAAAGCTTATTACATAAACCAATAATGAACCATCTAATAGCAATGACATTTACTGATGCTGCATTTGTGGAGAACAGGCTCACTATATATTTTACCGTCATTAAAGTTTAAAAGTGGCTGAATCCACAAACATTGCTTTATATTTGAAGACATGTGGGTCTCAAATCAACCAAATTTCAGAAACGTCCCCAGCTCAAATTTTTGATTTTGTCAATATTTTTTCTGAAGAAAGCCAAAAAGTCATGAATGTATATTTACTGAGTAATTCACTATTTTGTGGACAGGGGTCAAAATGGCAATTTTCACGTGATATTCAGAGCCAAGTTACAGGGTAGTAAAACGACTTCAGAAAGATGACAGCATCATTTTATTTTTGCACAGAGATTGGTAGGTCTATTAGTAAAATCTGTTGACACTGTAATATTTATTGCATTATATGCCAGTGGTGACAGTTTGAAAATGGGAAAAAGCACTTTTCAGTTTTTTTCAAGTTTTCATGCCTGTAACTCAAGAAGTATTAAAGATATCTTAATGTTCTTTGTTAGATTTTGGGCCTTAACAAACTTTCCTTTTGGCATCTTCATTTTTAAGGGCCTATGGTTCAATTTCAGAGATGTTTGAATCTCAATATGGCTCCAGGGGTAATTTTTGAAACTGTGTACATGCTGTATTCAGTGGTCAAAAACCGAATGTGTGTCACTTTGCATACAGATTATATATATTTTCTTTTAAAGAGGAGTGTCTGAAAAACAAGTAATGTTGTTTCCCTCTATCAAAACAATTGCAATAAATATTATTTTTCCAATGTTTGCATGTCTGTATCTTTAAGTATTAAAGATATCTCAGTAAGATTTTAGATTCTGATTCTTAATCAACTTTTCTTTTGGAGTCATCATTTTCAAGGCCCTGTGTAGTTCATTCCCATAGATATGGGGATCTCAATGCGGCTCCATGTCCAGATTGTTGTGGTCGAAAACCAAATGTTTGCATACAACTGATGCTTATTGTATTTGAAAAGGATTGTCTGAAGAATAATGAAGATGCCCAAAGAAAAGTTTGTTAAGACCCAAAATCTAAATGGGCATTAAGATATCTTTAATACTGTACATCTTGAGTTACAGCCATGCAAACTTTGGAGAAATAACTTGAAAAACAACAAAAACTGCTAAAGTCAACAAATTTACTATTAGACCTATCTCTATGTAAAAATAAAATAATGATGCTGCCATCTTTCTAAAGTCATTTTTATCCCCGGTAATTTTGTCTAAGGTGAAAATTGCTATCTTGGCCCCCCTCTACAAAATAGTGGATTACTCCGTAAATATACTTCCATGGCATTTACTAGTTTGGCTTTCTTCACAATACATGTTTATCTTTCTTAAAAAAATTTTGGACAAAATCAAAAATTTGGGCCAGGGACCACTGGTTGAGTTGAGACGGAACGACCCACATGTTTTTTATGGTATTGGTATGGTGCTGGACTTACAATAAGGAATGGGAAGATGAATCCAAGCATTGTGAATCCCAACCAGCGCAGAAAGCCGACAAACACAAATGCAGCCGGGCGGTATGACTGGATGAAGATCTCATTGATGAGTGATGGGGCTACTCCAGCTGTTCAGATCAAACTGGTTTGAGTTGTTGGCACTGGCTAGTCAGTTTATAATGAATGTAGTATGTGCTTATCATAAGCAATATAAATGTTGTAGAATACTGTTGTTTTGAACACAGCAGCATGATTGCAAGAGCAGTATTGCTTATACAGCTTTGCTATATATGCTTTGTTTCTATAAAGGCGTGTTGTGCATGAGAAGCTGCAAAATAACATGCGCAATGGTGAAACGTTCTTATACCACATATTTACATAGAAAACAATGAAAATGAAATTCAAAAAAGCGTTTTGTGTGCACAGCCCCTTATATACAGTACTGTTATTGTTGCTTTTGGAATGCCATGTGACCAATCAGATTTGAGGATTGAAACTAAATGTTGTATAAATATTTCAATAGTTTACCTGGGCCTCCCCCATAGAAAATAAAGAACAGGAAAATGAGGATGACAGTAGTGTATGGAATCACAGAGCTGTAGTCCTGGAGACGAAACAGAGATAAGGTAATAAAGTTCTGTTTTTTGATCGCTGTGAGCTGTTAAATTATAGAGACTCACCTTTAGGTACAGGGTGACAGTGATTAATGCCATAATGGCCGACATTCCCCCAAACCCTCGCCACATCAAGGCTCTCCTCCCCACACTCTCAATAAACAGCCCCTACACATGCACACAAACACAAATGCACACACGGGCCCCATAGATGATTTATGATTCCTCCACCACAAATTATGCCAGTTTGATTTCAGATTACACACTTTAAAGGCAGAGTAAGTGATTTCTGGTAGCCAATGTTGATATTTGAAATCACCAAAACAAACACGCCCCTACCCCAAAAGGGTCTTGCCCCTATTTTGATAGCTCCGCCCCACATATATGTACGCAACTCAGGCAACGATTAGTTCTGTGAAACAAAGCAAAACCAATGTTACACCATGTCTACCGGCCCGAATCAGTTTTCTAAAGTGTTTTTGAAAAATCACATACCCTGCCTTTAATGTGCGCCTCTCTGGAGCTTACTTACACAGGTTATGGAGATGAGGACTTCTGATGCTCCGATTCCCAGAGTGACATAACGGATCTTGTCCACTGGAATACCCGCTTCCAAAAAGATGTTGAAAGAGAAGACGGTGATCTGTGAGCAAGAAGGGTAGAAGATCACAATATTTAGTATATAGGTTGTTCTGTAAGGATGTCTTAGATACTTTTTGACAACACAATGACATAAGACACATTTCTATTTAGAAGCATTATTTGGTGTATTGACAATAAATGCTAAATGATTTACAGCAGAGATGCCGCTGAACTGGATGCATCCGTTTATGACCAGCATGGAAAGGACCTGCCAGTGCAGGTGCTTGTCTCTCAGCAGATCCAGCACACTCTTGTTGTGCTCCTCTCCAATGACTGCCTGTTCTGCTAACATCTCCTCTATCTCCAACTTATAATCGCCTGGTCCCCACAGACACTGCAGTGCTGCCGATCAAAACATGAATACGTGATTTAACACAAAAGACGTTTGCAATGACATACAGAGGTTGATCAGTTACTGTAAATGTAATGCACCTTTTCTGCACTGTTGAGTGTTGCCTTTCTCTATCAGAATATATCGTGGAGCATCAGGGAAGAATGGCAAGATTGCCAGCTGGACCACACAAAAAAACGCTGGGATGCATAGAAGAATGTTCCAGCACTCTTCACGGCCAAGAATTTCCCTGTGAATAAAATTAGAAACTTAGCTCAATTCAAAGAAATATTGAGTATCAAAAGATTCCTTTCCTGAAGCCAGATCTATTAAAGACAGATCAATCAAACATAAATGGTGGCATTGAATTAAAAGTTTGGAATAATTTTTTTTTTTTTATGTTTTTGAAAGAGGGCTCTAGTTCTCCAAGACTGCATTTATTTGATCAAAAATACAGTAAACATTGCGGAATATTATACAATTCAAAATAAATGTTTAATGTAATATATTTTAAAATGTAATGTATTCCTGTGATAGCAAAGGTGAATGTTCAGTCTTCAGTGTCACATGATCCTTCAGAAATCATTCTAATATGCTGCTAAGTTAAAAGAACAGCATTTAATTAAAACATAAATATTTTGTAATATTATAAATGTCTTTACTATCACTTTGGTCAATTTAATATGTCCCTGCTATAAAGTATTACTTTTTAAAAATATCTTACCCCAAACATTTAAACGGTAATTTAATCACGGTTTCCACAAAAATATTAAGCACCAGTTTTCAACATTGATAATAATAGGAAATCTTTGTTATTAGACATTTTAATAAGAGAGACTTTTGACTAAACTTTTGACTGGTGGTGTATTTATCTAAGGCATGTTAATGATAATAGTGTAAACATTTTTATTTTATTTTTTGACCTTGTAATTCTTAATCAAAGAACTCAGCTCTCCTAGTGAAAGACAGGCTTTTTTTGGGTCTGTATGCTTAAACCTGCCCTTTTCATATAATTGACTGCAAGCTTGATTCAGATGTCCAATCAATTCAATGCCCAAGCTTTAATACTTAATTATTACCTGAGGCCAGCAAATTGTCCTAATAGTTTACCAAGGGACATAAAGGTAGTGGCTGTGACTGTCACCATGCCTCTGATTTTTTTCGGTGAACTCTCACCAAGGTAGATGGTATGTACATTCAAACCCAACCCTTTGAACAAAGAGCAAATCACATCTTATATATATATATATATATAATCACATCTTTTATATATAATTTATTTACAGTCTAATGCACATACCTGCTCCGAATCCAAATAGGAAGCGTGCTACAAGTATCAATTCAAAGGAGTGTGTAGGTTTGCTAATGTACATGATTACTGTGGCCACAACTGCTATAGCACTATTCAACAGCATGGCTCCTTTTCTGCAAGAAGAACTTATACAGTAAATGAACATCCATTTTTGTTGTGAAAACATTAAAAGGAAGAATAGGGAAAGCAGATGAGGATGGGTGAGATTAACCTTCCCAGGTGACTGGTAAAGTATCTGACAGTAATGGAGCCAATGAGACCTCCAAAAGCGTACAGAGCCACCACAGTAGACCAGATAAAGGTGACAGTCTTCTCTCCTGGAACATCCCCGTAGTGATACGTCCAGCTGCTGTTAATAAAGCTCTGAATGTACTGTGGGAAAACAGATAACAGATTGGAGACAAATCGTCATGGATTGATTCATACCTAGATTTTAAGTATGATACTGAACTGATACTTAAATGGCCTTCTGGTAACACTTTATTTTACAGTGTCCTTGTTATATATGTTACATGTACTTACTATAGTAATAGTAACAGTAAATTTTGCATAATTACAATTAACTAAACAAAACCCTAACTCTACAGTAAAGTACACTCTTAATAATAAAGGTTCTTTATTAGCTTCTATGAAGAACATTTAACATCCACTGAACCTTTTGATTGCACAAAAGGTTATTTATAGTGGAAAAAAGTTTCTTTAGATTACCGAAATATTCTTCACACTTGAAAAAAAAAAAGGTTCTTTCAGGGTTCTTTGGGAAACCACAAATGTGCCTCTATGGCATAGCTGCGAAAGCCCTTTTAAAGGGGTCATATGATGCTTTTTTAAAGATCATTATTTTGTGTATTTGGTGTAACAGCGCATCATATGACCCCTTTAAGAGTGTTACTCAGTACATATATGTACAATTACACTATAGCAAGGACACCTTAAAATAATATACCCTGCTTTCTTAAAATAATAACAGGAAAAGAATAAATACAAATTCAAGTGCGCACTGGAGATGGAGAGCTTATTGCTGAGAGATGAAATCCATTTTGAAAAGATCCTCCCACTCCCAGCACAATGATAAAGATAAGTGCTTTCCCCCCAACCTGAAATTACAGTCACACTGTTCATTTACTACATATTTAACATTTCAAGTCAATATTTTTGATATTTCACATTAAACTATAAAACCAGCACAGAGGGGGTTTCTCTTGTTCTAGAATGACACAGAGCCGTAGCCTATTTTAAGTGAATGAGTAAACTTTGGTTAAGAGTTTAACTCTGCGCTTGGTTAAAAGATATAAAGAAAATAAATGGGCTATTTTACAGAGACATATTATCCAGCAATATACTTAGCTTTACCATTATGGCTATTTTGTTGAAATATAATGAGACAACATCTTTAATTCTTCTATAATAATTCAGATTTCATCTAATTTTAAAGATCTGGCAATATATTTAAATAACATGTTCCTACCAGTTCCTGCAACACGCTCTTCATGCTTTCCTTCTTGTGTCCATGAAGCACCACTGCTTCTCTCCAATAAATACAGTGTCATCTCTGTTAGGCATTTTGAGTAATTTTTGACACCGGAATGACTCGTCACATTTTGTCTTCTAAAAGCTTGCTATCTATTTATCTATTTATCTGCATTTGTCCAGATTTAAAAAATGTTTTATTTTAAATGTTTTTGAAACTATCATTTTGTGTAAATACATTTGATAAAAAGACATTTTAATTGAATAAAAAATACCTGATTAAAATAATATCAATTTGATGTAAGTAGCCTAAATTAATATAGACAGAAAGAAACAAATAAATAAAAAACTTACTGTATTGAAAAAATTAAGTAGCCTACTGTATTGAATAGATAAAAATGTAATAAAGTGATTTTCCTAGTATTAATTTTTCACAGTTTGAACTGGGTCTTTCAAGAATATAGGCTATATTGTATATATATTCATGTTTATCTGCTTGTAGCCTATCTTCTTGTGTCCATGAAGTACCACTGCTTCTCTCCAATAAATACAGTGTCATCTCTGTTAGGCATTTTGAGTAATTTTTGACACCGGAATGACTCGTCACATTTTGTCTTCTAAAAGCTTGCTATCTATTTATCTATTTATCTGCATTTGTCCAGATTTAAAAAATGTTTTATTTTAAATGTTTTTGAAACTATCATTTTGTGTAAATACATTTGATAAAAAGACATTTTAATTGAATAAAAAATACCTGATTAAAATAATATCAATTTGATGTAAGTAGCCTAAATTAATATAGACAGAAAGAAACAAATAAATAAAAAACTTACTGTATTGAAAAAATTAAGTAGCCTACTGTATTGAATAGATAAAAATGTAATAAAGTGATTTTCCTAGTATTAATTTTTCACAGTTTGAACTGGGTCTTTCAAGAATATAGGCTGTCAATCAAACATAAATTGTGGCATGAAATTAAAAGTTTGGAATAATTATTTTTTTTAAAACATGTTTTTGAAAGAGGTCTCTAGTTCTCCTAGACTGCGTTTATTTGATCAAAAATACAGTAAACATTGCTGAATATTATACAATTCAAAATAAATGTTTAATATAATATATTTTAAAATGTAATGTATTCCTGTGATAGCAAAGGTGAATGTTCAGTCTTCAGTGTCACATGATCCTTCAGAAATCATTCTAATATGCTGCTTTGATGCTTATAAGTTGTTGTCAGTTATTTTTGGTGCTCAATGTAACTTTTAAAATATAACTTTTCTTTGATGAAGAATACTGTTACTATATATATATAGGCTAGCTGTCTTTGAAATTTTAGGATGATAATTTTTGGGGTCCGTGGCATAAAAGATTGAAAATCCTGAAAACCCCAATATAACATACAACCAGATGAGGGCAGTGTTATTATTTTTGTTACGTTGTTTGACTTTGTTAGACTGTCTTTTCCCTGCGTCGTTGTCTCGAGCAAGAGGAAGTGAATTTACACATTTTTTTTGTTTAGATTTCCCCGTAGTCATCGTTGTCACTCCGATTCAAAACCTAGACTCCCGTCCTTCTCTGAATCTCTTTTAACTCTGCAAATATGCCTTTGGAAAACCTGGAGGAAGAGGGTTTACCTAAAAACCCCAATCTGAGGATAGCTCAGCTGAAGTTTTCGCTGGCTCTGAATGATCACAGACAGGATGCTAAAGTGAGGAGCGAGCTGATGGACGCCATCAAACTCAACAGTGAGTTCATTCACTCACACATGCTGCTCGTTTAGCAGATAAGTTATATGTCTACCTTTCTGTACCACTGCATGAACGTTATATGCACGAGCTTTGTAATTTCCCTGCCTCTTGAGGTTTAGTTAGCTGACAGGCTAAACCAAGTAGCACACTAGCTCATTAGCCGCTAATGTGTTTGGTTGTTTTCATCTAACGTTACACATTTCGTCTTCTGGCACTTGAATGTCCATTGTTAGTTTTCTTAATTGCTTTATTTTAATATAGTGTAAACCAGGGACCGTTGTCACAGTTTACGTTTATTCTTGAGAGCAGTGTTGGGTAAGTTACTCTAAAAATGTAATTAATTACTAGTTACTAATTACATCTTCAACAGTGTAATTAGATTACTGTACAAATCACTCTCTCCAAAAAGTAGTTAATTACTTATTATTAATTGCTTTCTAAATCCTATATCAACCTCGACAAGTTAATGATACAATGATTTTTAATACTTTTAATTCTTTCACGTAACTACATAATTCTGGTCACACTTTAGATTAGCGTCAAATTCTCACTATTAACTAACTATTAACTATGACTTTTGCCTCAAAATACTCCTGCTTACTGCTTATTAATACTTAGTAAAGTAGTTGTAAAGTTTAAGATTTGGGTAGGATTAAGGATTTACAATAAGGTCTTGCGGAACAAGACATTAATATGTGCTTTTTAATTAATAATAAACAGCCAATATTCCAGTAATATTCATGGTAATAACAAACAAGTTAATAGTGAGAATTGGACACTAAAGTGTTGCCAATATTCTTATTAACTCACCAAAGTATTTAAAGTGAGAAGGGTACATAAAAAGCATGCATTTTAAGGTTAGACTTTAAATTTTGATGTTAAATCCACTATTGTATTGTGTATAAATGTTCTACAGTCTATACGCACATTAAATTCAATTACATAAGAAGTAACTGAAATTAAATTACAGAAAAAATAAGAGTAATCCCTTACTTTTTCAAGGGAAAAGAAATTAAATTATAGTAACTAATTACTTAGTAATTAGTTACACCCAACACTGCTTGAAAGTAATATAATGTATTGACACAAACCGTAGAGTCTAGATTACAAAAATATGTTAATTTTTAATCACTGTAGTAACACATTTGTGATGGCAATAACCTCCAATAGCAGTGTGTATTCACACTATATGAAGTAGGTAGTCACAATGGAAACCTGCTATTAAATCATTAATGTTGGCCAACAAAACGCTATATTGTGTAATCACCCATCCATCATGTATGTACTTGTCAGATCACTGTTTCTCTCATATCTAATGATACTTACTCAGAATTAGATCTAAGTGAAACACCTCAGATGTAACGTTGTGATTGTGTTTTGTAGATATGGCCCCGTACTATGAAGCCCTGTGTAAAGAGCTGAAATGGCAGGTGGACACGGATCTGTTGAGTAAGATGAAGAAAGCAAATGAGGATGAACTGAAAAGGCTGGATGATGTTTTGGAAGATGCTGAGAAGAACCAGGGAGAGAGTGAGATCAGAGATGCCATGATGGCCAAAGCTGAATATCTCATACGCATCGGTGACAAGGTGGGAATTCAAACCATACATTCGCTGTCACGCTAAATAATAAATCATGTGCCGAAATGTTTTTGAAAGAAGTCTCTTATGCTCACCAAGACTGCATTTATTTGTTAACAATACAGTAAAACAGTAATATTGTGAAATACGTCTATTTTAATATATTGTGAAAGAAGTTTTATTTCTGTGTTCTGTGTTACTCCAGTCTTCAGTGTCACATGATCCTTAAAAAATCATTTTAATATGCTGATTTGATGCTCAAGAAATTTATTATCGATGTTGAAAACAATTAATATTTCTAATGCTTAATATGTTGTGGAAACCATGTTACAGATTTTTTTACAGGTTTCTTTGATGTATAGAAAGTTCTAAAGAACAGCATTTGTTTGATTTAATTTAATGTTTCCTGAATTAAGTATTCATTTCATTTGACACCAGAAAAAACCCCAAACTTTTGAATGACGATATATATTTTTAAGTTTGGTTACATACGTCTATATATTTGATTTTCTGCTTTTTATCTGTTTAGCTTCTTACACATATATTTTATCATTATATCCATTGATAATATTTCTGTCTTTCATTTAGGAAGGGGCCCTGACCGCTTTCAGGAAGACCTATGACAAGACTGTTGCTCTTGGTCATCGCTTAGATATTGTTTTTTACCTGCTGAGGATTGGCCTGTTTTATATGGACAATGACCTCATCACCCGCAACACTGAGAAAGCCAAAAGGTACAGTATAGGGTACAGACTTGTTTATTTAACAAATGCATGTCACCCTCGAATGTCGGCCTGACACTTGAACTCTGCATGTATGAACAGTTTGATTGAAGAAGGCGGTGACTGGGACCGGAGGAATCGCCTGAAGGTGTATCAGGGCCTCTATTGCGTGGCCATTCGGGATTTCAAGCAGGCAGCGGAGCTCTTTCTGGATACGGTCTCTACATTCACCTCATATGAGCTTATGGACTACAAGACGTTCGTCACGTACACGGTGTATGTGTGTATGATCGCACTCAAGAGGCCGGACCTGAGAGAGAAGGTGAGATCTAGCCTAAAAAAACAGTATATGTACAATACCTTTCAAAGGTTTGATGTTAGATGTTTGTTTTTTTTGGAAAGAAATTTATTCTCTTATTCAATAAGGATACATAAAATTGATCAAAAGTGACAGTAAAGATAAGATTTAAATTAATTGCTGTACTTTCTATTCATCAAAGAATCCTAAAAAGTTTTGCACACAATATAAAGAGTAGGGTTGGGTACCGAACTCGGTACTTTTAAGGGTACCGACCGAATTGCGTCGGTACTACCGAGTACCGATTCACGTTAAATCAATCGGTGCCACATTTCGGTACCTGAGAACGCATCTGGGCGCATATGCTACAGAGAGAGAAAGAGACCCTGTGATGTGACTCGTTCAAACAACACACAGGGCAAGCCGAAATGTTCTGAAGTGTGGTTACATTTAAAGGGCTATACGGTTTCTGCGAAAACGCGGACGGAATCATGGAGTCCATTCATAAAAACGTGATTTACTCTATAGCGCGGAATGCCACGGAATTCGCCAATTTTGGACGAGGGGTGTGTACTCACTTCTGTAACCTATAACATTTGACATAACATTTACCTATTTTATCTCACAATTCTGACTTTTTTTCTTGCTAATGCAAGTTTATATCTCCTAGTTCGGACTTTATAACTATATTCAAGTCAACAATTGCGAGTTTGTCAATTCTGGGAAAAAAAGCCAGAAGTGTGGGATTATAAACTAAAAAGAAAGAATGACGAGTTGGGTAAAAAAGAAAGAAAGAAAGAAAAATGTGTAGGGCCCTATTGTTCAAAATGTTGAAATTGAGCCTTTTGGACTTATTTTTTCACTGAAATAAATGTTTTTGTAATTACACAGAGAGTAAAGTACCGAAAAAAAGGTACCGAAATTCAGGAAGCGGTTAAAATGTGAACGGTACCCAACCCTACATGAGAGACCTCTTTAAAAATATGAAAAGAAAAATAATAATAATAAAAATCATGCCTTCAAAATTAAAAAAATTAAGAAATAAATTCTTAAAGGGACAGTTCACCTTCAGTTGCTGGTTCCCATTGACTTACATGGAAAAAAAAAACACTATGCAAGTCAATGGGTACCAGCAACTGAAGGTGAACTATCCTTTTAATTAAAAAAATTAGAGATCAATTGAATTAAATAATCATTGTTAATGTCATGATTTTAGACCAGTCATTAGAAAGCACAATGAAACAGGAATATGTCTAAATGTTTTCAAAATCATTGTTAAAACATCATTAAAAAGTTAACTTTGACAGACCTAAATATACAGGTGCATCTCAGTAAATTAGAATGTCGTGGAAAAGTTCATTTATTTCAGTAATTCAACTCAAATTGTGAAACTCGTGTATTAAATAAATTCAATGCACACAGACTGAAGTAGTTTAAGTCTTTGGTTCTTTTAATTGTGATGATTTTGGCTCACATTTAACAAAAACCCACCAATTCACTATCTCAACAAATTAGAACATGGTGACATGCCAATCAGCTAATCAACTCAAAACACCTACAAAGGTTTCCTGAGCCTTCATTGTCTCCTCATTTACCTTCTATCACCACCTTAAAGGAACACTCCACTATTTTTGAAAATAGGCTCATTTTCCAACTCCCCTAGAGTTAAACAGTTGAGTTTTACCGTTTTCGAATCCATTCAGCCGATCTCCGGGTCTGGCGGCAGCACTTTTAGCTGTAGCTTAGAATCAAGGAACTTTGCTGCCGTACCATGGGTGCAGCAGGCACAATGATATTGCGCAGTGCGTGAAAATAGTCCCCAGCACGCTCCCTATGCAAGCAGGTGGTCACGTTGGTTATGTTGACGGAAGTTAGCCTATTTTCAGGCACTGTGTAATATCATTGTGTCATTGCAACTTTTAGTAAACAATGTAACTACAGAAGAGTCAAGTTTTAAATAGGAGAAATATAGAAACTCTTTGGTCATTTTTGAGCGAGATGCTAACGGTCTAATTAGATTTAATGATCTATGCTAAGCTAAGCTAAAAGTGCTACCGCTACACCCGGAGATCGGCTGAATGGATTCGAAAACGGTAAAACTCAACTATTTAACTCTAGGGGAGTTGGAAAATAAGCCTATTTTCAAAAATAGTGGAGTGTTCCTTTAAGGCGTTTTCGGGTTTTCTAGATGGAGCCCTGGAGGACAGAACAACAGATGCTGCACCATAAGGGAAAACACACAAATACAAATCTAGACTAAAAATGATTTCTAAAAAGGCTACTAAACAAAATTTTGCCAATTAAAACCAGTTTATAAAAGAATGGTCTATATTCAAATAAATAACTGGCAAACTTTGACGAAATCACACAGCTTATCTACGTTTTATTGAATTCATCACAACCAAAAACCAGAAACAAAAGGTGGCTAGTAATGCTGAAGTCTCTTGGCTAAGAGCTCTCTAGTGCCAGCTGTGAGGAATTCAGCTTGAGTCGTTTGTTGGCTCATCTCCCCTTCATGGAGCCCGGTGACAATGTGGCAAGTGTTGAGGAAGTGGGCGGGAATAGCTCTGCTCAGCAGCCCTTTGGGAAGCACACTTGCCTCAACACCAGCCCCGTGGAACTGACAGACACACACACACACACACACACACACACACCTCTGCTGCCTCCACTCATACTCCAAGAACTTGCCTGACAAATATCAAGACACATTATAAACATCCACCTCAAAAGTTTTCCTGACTGATACTGTATAAACTATGAGTCTTGACTGCAGATTTGCTCAGTTAGTTTGCTTTTGAAATCAGAGCAGAGTAAACCGGTGCAGACTGGTTATTTTCATCGGAGTGCAAACTATTCCCAAAGGGTCTGAGGAATTTTGACATCTGCCCCGGCACACATGGGAGCACAGATGTGTGGAGAACTCCTGAACAAAAAATCCCACATTTCCTGTGTTTTACAGTAACGGGGGTATTTGCATTGGTGATTGGAGTTCTGGAAAAGGGGTTACAATCCCAGCAGACGATGTAACTACAGAAGAGTCAAGTTTTAAATAGGAAAAATATAGAAACTCTTTGGTCATTTTTGAGCGAGATGCTAACGGTCTAATTAGATTTAATGATCTATGCTAAGCTAAGCTAAAAGTGCTACCGCTACACCCGGAGATCGGCTGAATGGATTCGAAAACGGTAAAACTCAACTATTTAACTCTAGGGGAGTTGGAAAATAAGCCTATTTTCAAAAATAGTGGAGTGTTCCTTTAAGGCTGCAGGACCACAGTTTGAAAACTCCTGCTTTATTGAATCATATCTACAAGTTTATATTTAATGCATTTTGCAGACACTCTTATCGAGAGCAACACAAAAAGTTGTCTGCTAGGAAAGGACTTCCTGTATATGTTATATTGCCAAAAAAAATGGACCTAATAAAAACAATTGATTCTTAATAGTAATAAATAGCTTAATGCATGAAATGATCAAATCTCTTGTCTTCTCTCAGGTAATTAAGGGTGCTGAGATTTTGGAGGTGTTGCACAGTTTACCTGCTGTCCGTCAGTACCTCTTCTCTCTCTACGAGTGCCGTTATTCTGTATTCTTTCAGTCATTAGGTAAGTGAAATATTGGCACAGCAGACTTTAAAGAGCAATTGAGGAAACTGTTATTGCTTAACTAGCCACTCTCTGTTTTAAGATTAATGTTGTAAGCTATGTTGCTATTTATTTGCAACGTTTATTGAATGTACTTCTCTAAGTCTGCTATTGTTTAAAATGTTTTGGTCAGAGTTTCCATCTGTTTCTCTTCTGTAGCTCGAGTGGAACAGGAGATGAAGCAAGACTGGTTGTTTGCTCCTCATTACCGTTACTATGTCCGAGAGATGGACAGAAAAAAAAAAATCAAAATATACACACTTGTACAGAATTGTATAAGAGGCTTCTTCCCCAAAAAGCAAACTGTGTTTATCATCTTCGATTCACATTCCAGATCTGTGGTTTTTAATCAAACATCTTCACAAAGCTTTCAACATCTGAAAACAGTGGAGTTACAATTTCAAGGTAAACAGTACATTTATCTGCCTAAAACATTGGTTGAAATCACAGACTTAGCCACAAAAATATCTATCCCCCTCGCTTTGAAAATTTCTATCAAAAGTAGTCATAAAAGAATACAAGAGACAGATAAGAAGCTTTTCTCATGTCATTGTCAAGTAAGTGTTACTCCTCTGCCATGCATTTCATCAATCAGAGTTACCGCTCTACTTGAAGGGGAAAAGGGCGACGTGTGAGATTCCTAGGCAGGTTTAAAACGTTTTTAAACCCTTAAATAACATTCAAGTACTGTGAAAAGAATACATGAAATAAAAAGCTCTGCCTTAACAACAGTTGATGAGAAACTAATTCAGGCACTTTTTTTTTTTTTGTCAGCGTTAAAAGCAAATGAATTATTAAAAAGCAGTGTATCCAATTACAACGTTTGGCAACAGTGGTGCACATTTTGCACTGTACAACGGTTTTGTTCCCTCACCCAGTTAGAAAAGTCCTAGAAAATACATCAGCCAGCCAGAAAACTTTTGCACAGTTAAACGGGCCATTTTGATCACATTCTCTGATCTCTTGGTTCGAGATGGGGAGGCATCACGAGGGATAAGAAGCACTATTGACACCTAGAAAACAATATAGTATACGGTGGATGGTTTCCCACTACTGTGGCAACAACTGTCTGGGGGAACTCGGCGTGCGACTAACAAGAAGCTGTGTTCAGATAGAGTGGCGTATTGCATTATCGGCTTGGCAGTGAACCACTTCTAATAATCTTAGAATGTTTCCATTTACTAAATAAATAATAATGATCTCAATTATACCAAAAATCGTTTACGAAAATGCCTGTGCAAAAATACATCTCCATATGTACAATTCAAAATACTTTAACAAAATATGTATTCTGAAATAGGGATACTTCAATATTTGAATTCGGTTTCGTGTACGAAAAAGCCGAAGGGAAAAAATACACAAGAAAAAAAAAAAACATGCTCTACTTCTCAGCAACCATTGCTGACTGACATCAGTGGAGTTCAGTAATTTACAGGAGTTTTAAAGCCCCAACTTACACAACAAAATCCACCTCAAGATCTCTTATGAAGATTAATGAGCCAAAGAAGGATCTATTGCGTTTAAGTTGACAGATTTAAATCAGAATGTCTAGCTACTAACCTCTTTAGGGTCACAAAGAACAAAAGCTTGTGTGGGATCAATGCAGGAACGTTCAGTCGCAGTATAAGGTAGTGGTTATTGGATGAGATGGTGCTGGCCAGACTACTGTTTATGTGTCTCACAGTATTGGGAGTCGTGTAGATGTCTACTCCATTGCTGAGATGATAGTGTGTCTGTCATGTTGGTCTATGGCTCAACGTCATTTAGCCACGAGCCCCTTTCTGAGATTGAAACGGCACATAACGATACCATGCCTAAGACATCTTCACCAGGAAACTCTCCTACAATCATTTGAGCGAGACTGCAGATTTTAGTACATTAAGATTTCAGCACATGCTTCTTTAGTGCTACGATGGGTAACTGGAGGAGGTGAAACGTCACCTGCCGTCTCTCATTTTGCTCCGACTGGAGCAATTTTTGCATGTGCTAAAAGGTTCACTGAATCAAGCCCTTAATGTACCTAAAATATCTGTGTTGTCCAAGGCATGGTTTTTAAGAGGATTACAGTGTTTTCTGGAGTTTCAAGAGACGACTGTTGCTCAGGATTCAGTAAAAAAAAATTCTAAAAAAAAAAAAAACCAGTGCTTTAGCTAATGCAAGGTGTTCAGAGTTTGATTTGGGGTTGGATTTTTTTGTAAAAAAAAAGTAATTGCAATAAATCAGCCTAAAATAACTCTCTTTTAGCTTCTCTGAAATAAGTAAAGAAAAAAAAATCCCCTTGAAATAAAAATCAAATCTAAATGAAAACTTTTCAAAAATAAATGGAAAATGGTATACGATAAATATTTTGTTCTGTTTGCTATACATTTGCTAACCTGTAAACAAAATGTGGTCTAAAAAAAAAAGTCTAGTTTGCATAATCTTTAAGTTTAGGTTGCTCATGTTGAAACTCCACTCCTGTCATGTCTATCTGCAGTGAGTGTAGCTCAATCTAATACAGCCTTCCAGTGAGAGATCATGTGTATGACTAACTTAAGTTGACACTGTGTCTACTTTAGGGATGTTCCTCTCCTGTACACTTCCTCCAAGGCTGAGTAGGATTACAGTTTCCAGTATGTCCAGTATGTTCTCGTATGTCCACACCTTCAAGCTAACATACCGAAGGATATCGGTAAAGCAACTCATCTTGTTCACGTCACACATCCCTCCTATGCTTGGTAGTGTTGGCGAGGCTACACACCAGCCCAAATCTGTACCTTCCAAGTACTGCAAGTGCTCAGGCTGGGCAGCTCATGATCTACGAAGCAGGCTTTGTACCCAATGGTGCATTGTATAGATTCATTATAACCTCCGACAGAAGAACTATATCTCTCTGGCTTATTATCCTATCCCCGGAGAGTGCCCCTGCATGGCTTTGGGAGGAAATCCTCACGAAGGACATCAATGGGCCACCCAGTGTGCATTCCACCCTGAGGATTGTGGGAAGAGTAAGAGAAAAAGAAGGCCTCGTGCAGAGTGACATGAGGGGGCTGAGGGAGCTCTGGGTCCAGCCTACTGCTCAGCATGCTCAGAGCCTCCTCACCTGTGTCAGGGACGAGCCTTTGGCTGTGGGAAACACACGCACAAGTACGGAAATGTAATGTCTAAGAGGAAAGAGACACTGATATTACATTCTAAACTAAAAACGAGGAAGGAAAACAAACTAACCTGATGTATGTGTGAATTGTTAGGGAGCCCTGGTGGTCCAGGTATAGAGCGAGCGTGCTTGCTGTGGATGTTGTTGATTGATGGAGACTTGGCCATTTTGGTCCTGCCAGGACCTTGTCCTCCTCCCCCTCCTGCTCCAGACACTGTCAAAGTCATTACAAAATCTGAATAAGAGACAGCACTATGAAATCAAGCAAACGGCATATAATAATGTCAAGTCTACAAGCGATTTTGGGATCATAGTGTTTTAGGACTTTATATAACGATGTGAATGCAGAAAAAAGTGAGATTGATCAGTCTGACAGTTCTGTATGATCTCTGTTCAATTTTGAAGTAAACTTTGAAGAGTAGTGAAGTGTAAAAAAAAACTTGAATAGAACTAAACTGAAATGAAACAATAGCAAAATTGTAACCTGAAATGAAAAAGCAACCGATCAAAGTAAAACTGAAATGATTCAGAAACTGGATTAATACTAAAATGAAGTAAAATAAAAACGGGAACAAAACTAAACCAAGATGAAACAGAATTGATACTAATGTGAAATGTCACAACTGAACAGAAATAGAATAGAAATAGAAACTAGATTATTACTAAAAAGACATTAGACAATGAAAAAAAGGATTTAAGCCAATTTGAGATGAAATAGAAATTTTGATTGAAACTAAACTGAAATGAAACGGCTAAATTAAATTAACTGAAATAAAATAGAAAATGGATAAAAACTAAAAAGGCATTAGACAGTCTGGATTAAAACTAAACAAAAACCAGATCAAAGAAAATTTGAATCTAAAACTGAATTAACACCAAAGTGAAACAGAAATTGGATCAAAACTAAAATCAGATTAAAAATAACGGGATTAAAACTAAACTGAAATAAATCAGAAACCAAATTAAATCTAACTGGAAGGAAACAGAAACTGGATTAATACTAAAATGAAGTGAAATAGAAACTAGATCAAAACTAAACTAAGATGAAACCGAAATGGGGTTGATACTAATGTGAAATGACACAGAAACCAGATCACAACTAAATTGAAATATAATAGAAATAAAAAATAGAATATTACTAAAATGACATTAGACACAATGGAAAAAATGACTGAAGCCAAATTGATAAGAAATAGAAATTTTGATTGAGACTAAACTGAAATGAAGCAGAGAGCAAAATTAAATTAACTGAAATTAAATAGAAAATGGATAAATACTAAAAAGGCATTAGACAGTCTGGATAAAAACTAAAAAGAAACCGGATCAAATAAATTAATTTGAATCTAAAACTGGATTAACACTAAAGTAAACTGAAATAAAACAGAAACCAAATTAAATCTACCTGTAATAAAACAGAAACTGAATTAATACTAAAATGAACTGAAATAGAAACTGGATGAAAACTAAAAAATGAAAAAGAAACGGGATTGATATACTAATGTGAAATGACACAGAAACCAGATCAAAACTAAACTGAGATTAAACATAATGGGATTAAAACTAAATTTAAAATTAAAACAGAAACCAAATTAAAACTGGAATGAAACAGAAACTGGATTAATACTTAAATGACATACAGAAATCTGGATTAAAACTTGAAAAGTAAACAGAAACTTTATCAAACATAAACTCATTTGAATCCAAAATGTAAAAAAAAAACAAAAAAACTGAAATGAATAAAAACTGCATTTAAAACTAAACTGAAATGAAAAAGAACCTGGATTAATACTAAAATGACAGAGTACTGATTACTAAACTGAAATTAAACAAACTGAACTGAAACCAAAATATGATTAAACAGAAACCAGATTAAAACTAACTGAAATGAAACAGAATATAGATCAAAACTGAAATGAAAGTAAAAAACAAGGTTTATGCACCTGTGCTGTTAAGGCTACTAGAGCCAGGTGAGCCCTTCCTCCTTTTGGCTTCCAGACGTGAATCTGCATGATGATCGCTGCTCTGGTGAACAAATGGCCCGAGGGAGAGGGTGGAGTCACTGCTGTTCATCACTACGCTCATGCGTTTAATGGACTCGGCTGGGCTGCCTGAGGGAGGGCCACGTCCTGTCGACTCCTGCCTCAAGCTCAAAGAGTTGGCCCTGCCTGGGGTGCAATTCACCCCCACGCTGTAAACCCCGCTGTGGGATGACGACAACGTTGATGACGATGAAGATGAAGAGGGGGTGGAGGCAAGCGAGGTGTGGTAGGCGCTGCCAAGGCTGCCCGAGTTTACCGCACAGTTCTTCTTAAAAGATGAGGATGAGAAAGAGTCAGAGGTGTAAGTGCTATGGGTGGTAAGCAGGGAACTATTTTTCCGCTTCTTGCCTGAACTGAGACTACCGCTGATGCTAGCACTGCTGTTAGTACTGCCCTTGATGATAGAGTTACTTAGGCTGGAGGATGGCTCCCGAGCCTTAAAGGACTTTGTACCAGATCGGGATTTAAGGGGTCGATTGGAGCCCAACGAGGGTAGCGAGGACGAGTGGGCTGAAGGCATCTGGGGTGATGAGGCTGACACTTGTCTAGAAGTGCCACTGTAGGCGGGCTGCTCAGTGGCGGAGGCTTGTGGAGAAGAGCGGGCGTTCAGGGTGGTGCCATATGACAGGACTGGCTTGCTGTCATAAGGCGGTGGTGAGGACAAGCTGAGAAACCCTGCAGAAATGGAGGAGGATGAGGAAGAATGGGAGTTTGTGCTTGTCCGGTGAGAGGTTGTCGGTGTTGTTGCCGAGTTCTCTAACGCTAGAGGGATTTTCCTACAAAGTAAATGCAAGAAATCATAATAAGGATTGTGTTTAATGGAGAAATGGAGAAGTGGGAAGGGTCTCAACACACTTACTTCCACAATTGTGAGTTGACATGCTTGTCCAACATGGTGGTGAGAGCACACCGTACTTGATCCCAGCGCCGGTCGAACGCATAACAACCTCTACCGTACAATCGACTTCCAAAAGTGCAGAACTGATGAGAGGCAGAAAAGGAATTGCACATTGGTACTTTGTACTAAACATTCTTAGATCAAGGTTGACTCAAACATATTTTAAAGAGGCTGGCTCAACACAAAATTGGATTCAAATAAGGCCCTGGATATTCATTTAAACTTGTTTTAAAACAGCTTAGTGATTCAAAATGCAAGTGACTTTCTAAACAGGCACTTCAGTTTGAGAAATTCACTACTTCAAAAAGAAAAAAAAATCCCTAATACTTTAAGATCACAAGGTTTCTAATACTTACAGCAGCTGGTCGTGGGTGGTAACCTGAATAATGGCAGTCCAGTTTCTCTGTGCCCTCCTCTCTCTCCTCGTTCTCCCCCTCGTCACTGGAGAGGCGGCTGGTCTCTGTGCCAAAAGGGGCTGGGTGAGAATGGTGGGCCTGGTCGTGGGCCATGGCTGGGTCTCCTCCACTGTGAGAGTTACTGCTGTTGAGTCTGAAGACACAAAAAAGCACCCTAACATTTGCTTTCATTGTCAACCACCCGAAAAAAAAGAACAACTGGAGGTCTATAACAAATTTGGCTAATCAATCAAAAGGAAGCCGGTTTAGATTAAATAGTGGGGCAGGAGGAAGCAACTCACCGTGGAAGCCCAGAATTATGAGGTTTGGGTTTGCTGTGGGGCAAAGGCTTAGTGGCATCGGCAGTGCCATTGCCATGGGAGACTGGGTGAGGGTCTTGTGAGATGCGGGAGGGGGGAGGGTGAGGGTCCCTGAGAGGGGGTGCTGGGTGTGAAGGGTCCAACCTGAACTGCAGCTCCTTGTCGCGCGCTTTGCTCTTGTGCTCAGCGAGAAGCGTGTCAAAGCGTTGCCGTCGCCCGAGCACCGCCCTCCTCTGGCTTATGGAATGTGTCTGTGGATAAATGAGGGGGGATATGTAACAGTTCAGTCATTCAAAGAAATTTGAACATTAGGGAGGTCCTAGGTATGCAAAATACACTGATGACCATATTGATATCAGCCAAGATCATTCTGTTTAAGAAGATATTTTAAAATAAAAGAATTCTGGGATAATATTTGACCTTTTTTTGGTATATTATTAGCATTATATTGCTATATTAATATATTAAGACAATATTCAAAATAAAATACAATATAATATAATATAATAACTGACCCTTATTATTTATGGTATATTATTAGTATTATATTGTCATATTATATTAGGACAATACTCAACAACAACAAAAAACAACAACAATATAATATTTGAGCTATTATTTTTGCTATGTTATTAATGCTATATTGCTATATTACATTAGGACAATAAAAAAAAAAAAAAAGCTCACACACACACAC
>NW_015662957.1:631681-647784 GCF_001515625.1 Sinocyclocheilus rhinocerous
ACACACACACACACATATATATATATATATATATATATATATAAAAACTTGTATTAATGCTATATTGGTATATTATTTTCTATAATGTGTTCAAAAATAAATTAAAACATCTGAGCTTACTATTTTTGTTATATTATTGACACTATATTGCTATACTATTAGGGGAATACTCAAAAAATAAAATAAATTACAGTATAACATCTAGGCTTGTTTTGCCAGGTTTTAAGTTGGATTTAAAAAGTCTGACTGAAAGTCTGACACTTGAAGCTTTAGTGTGAAAGATTTTTTTTATACTGATTATTGGCAATAACAAAAACAATAACTGGCTATTTGTATGGGCCAAATTAAAATGTCCAAAGTGCAGTCCTAATTCCAACTCAAAATATATTTCAAAGTGTAGAAGGTGGCATACCTTGCATGTTAAGGATCTTGTGCATGGCTTACGTGCTGTCATATCCATAACCCCACAATGGACATCTGGATTAAACTCTCGCTCTGATTTAAGGAAAAAAACATAACAGAACACACAAGTTAAAAAAAATATTTTTTTTCCCCTCAGAATTTTCTGTGACATAAATATACAATAGCAGCAGAGAGTATAAACATTCACCTTTTCTCTTGTACAAGGGTCTTCTGCTACTGGCACTGCTGCTGTCCTGTTTCTTGTCTTGGGACGAGAGGTGGCCCTTTCCATTGGGGATCTGACCAGGGGCCAGCTGTGGAGCCTTTGGTATGGAGGGGAAGTTAAGGCCTGACTTCAAGGGAGAGGTGCTCACAGTATTGAAGGAAGAAGAGGTGGGCACGTGGGGGAGTTTGGGTGAAGAATCCACCTTCAAATGGACCTTCTCTAGACCTTTCTCTGGACCTTTGACTACAGGGATTGGGCTGCGAGGCAGAGAAATAAATAGTCTTATATTGTACCAAAGGTGGGTGTGCTTCAGATTACATCTTTTGTGTTATGCAAGAATGGGCTGCTTATCATAACGAATTTACACATTAAAGGGGTCATATGATGTTGCTAAAAAGAACATTATTTTATGTATTTACACTCCATCAAAACACACATACACACCTCTCTTCTTGCGGCACCCTATAGGGGAAGTGAGGCTTCCGGTGAGGCAGCTTCTCTTTGGTTGATTTGAAGATTTTAGTGGGGGCGCTGCTGTTTGCACTGGCTGGGCGTGCAAGTGTACTACCACTAACAGTCCCGACCCCGACTCCACCCCCAAGGCTGCCCTTATTTCGAGAGTTTGCAAACGCAGCAGAGACGGCATAGCTGGATGGGGGCTTGCTGCTGGAGCCGTGTCTTCTCTCTGAGGGTTAAGAAATGTACAAGATTTTACTCTTTGAATGCACAACATGTTGACCGCAAAAGCCAATAAACGTACAATAATTTTTACATTTTTATTCACTGGTAGTGTTTTTTTTTTGTCTTTTTTTAAGTTTAGTTTAATATTTTAAGGCCGATAGTTGATATCTGTTACCATTTAAAGAAAAAAAAAACGTTATAATTTCTTAAGTCAAGCATTATTACCATCTAATAGCATTTTCATTCTTTAATGCAGGTGGGTTGTAATGGTTTCATGATAACTAAAAATGTTATTTTAAAGTTATTTGCGTTTTTACATTTTAGTTAGTTCTGGAGTGTTAAAGATTTAAATTTAGTTGCAGTTTTTCCCCAGTTAACAAATAACAACTCTGATATCTACAGAGTGTAATGTAAAAATGAAAAACATTTTTTGAGTTTCAAAAAATAAATAAATAAAAGCAAAGGACAAACAAATGCTTAACTTCTGAGTTTTGACAGAATTTTGGACTAAAGAAGTCTTCATCTGGCTTTGCACTTTGTCCAAGACATCTATTTTAATAGGTAGCTGACCTAACCTGCAGTTAAGCTAAGTAGATTAATACTTAGACACACATAGAGACACTCTCCTCTTCTAAATACACACATTTGCTTTCTCTCTGTCATAATTACAAGACACAAATGTGCATGAGCATTTTTAGTCAAAAGAGTGAACCGCTGTGCTGCACTAACAAACGCTCTGGTCTCTCTATACTTGCCTGTCAACAACACACACACACACAGTTCTGTTGCTCCAGCCCAGCGTTTGTCACTAAGCCCTCCAGCAAACCGGGGGCAAACACAAGCGCACACACACAAACAGTCTAGTCTTATGTCTGGCCTGTCTTTATCTGTGCTGATAAAACTACAGCAAAAACACCAAAAAAAAAAAAATAATAAAAGAAGGACTAGGGCTGGGTTTTGACACAAATTTCACGATTCGATTCAATTCTCATTCACAAGCTTGCGATTCAATTCGATTACCAATTCGATTCGATTCGATTCAATATCGATTCATTATTTTGGATAAATATCAGGTACAGTACATGCCAAATTTTCAAGGGAAAAAAATCTCTCAACTAAAGCTGTAAAATATAGCTACATGAGAGTCAGTTGGTACTACATTACTATAATATTGAAGGTTAAAATTGACTGATTTGTAGGCTAATATACAACTGCTAAAATTACACTTAATGAAGTTTTTAAAATAATAAAGTTACAATTACATAATAATAATTCTACTTTAATTCGTTTTTTTTTTTTATATAAACATTTAAATGGTGGCTGTCATAAAAACTTGATGGATTTATTCAAACATAAATTAAACATTGAAGAACAGGAAAAATTATAATGAATATGTTATATGGTGCATATATTTAGCAAAATGCCCCTCTCTATAGTTTATTTTTCTAGCTTACTAATGAATTTATGGTCACAGAATATGTCTTTTCTGAGGTAAATGTGACGTTACGTTTACAAGCAGTACCGTTTCTTTCGGACACGTCTGATTTGAGAACCGATGAGCTGATTCTCGTTCTCGAGTCAAGAACCGGTTGCATCGGTTTTCGGGTTCACCAGTACACTGAACCGAGAACCGTTTCTTTCGGACACATCTGATTTGAGAACCGATGAGCTGATGATACTGCCCATGCATGTAATTTTTCAAGAGGACGAAAAGCATGTTATCCAAGTATTTTGTTAAACATCAGAAAGTGTGATAATATAAATATATTTTATTTTACTTTTTTTAAAAAGATGAATGTATCTAATCTGTGTACATTGTTCAGTTGAAGATTCTGTTAGGTTATAGGCCAAAGGGGGTTGTCAGGGAAGTTGGACCATAATTAAGACTCTATGTTTAATAGGAATAAGGGATGATTTATGAAATACCTGTACTATAATTATAGTTAACGATGACACATTCACAAATTGAGTTTGTAGTAAATAGAACATGAACACGAGTAGAGCAGCTGATACTGAGTGCGTGCAGCGTGCCGGTTAGAACGGTTCTCGTTCTCGAGTCAAGAATCGGTTGCATCGGTTTTCGGATCACCAGTACACTGAACCGAGAACCGTTTCTTTCGGACACGTCCGATTTGAGAACCGATGAGCTGATGATACTGCGCATGCGTGATTCAGCGACAGCGTGTGTGATCTGAACTACCGAACCGAACAGTAATGACTGTCACAGCACAGCAGCACCGCCCGCCACAGGTGTCTGAACTCTGAACCGGACAACTGATGCCATCGTGAGCGCGGGTGAAACGAGGATAATGGGCCAATCCGGCGAAACGTAAATTTACTTAATTACAAATAAACCGTAATGGATTATACATAGTAAGTGGAGCATAGTTTCTGCGCTGATGAAGACTAATTTATTGACGTCATAACTGTAAAACATCCTAGTTTGCAGATCACTGCCTGTATATGTGTTGATGCTTTAGATACAAAAATCCAAATTGTAAGAAACGTATCAGATTATAATGATGTTTTAATTGACTGATGTTATGATTACTGACTTTATATTTGAATGTGTTAAGCCCGCGATAGACTTGACGCCATTACGTCATCGCCAATGACGTCATTACGTCGAGCGTAAAAGAACCGGTGAACCGGTTTTTTCAACCGGTTTATTGAATCGAACTGTCCGAAAGAACCGGTTCGCAGAAAAGAACCGAACTTCCCATCACTAATAGGGATAGGAATTCCGTAGAGCGGGTGACGCGTCATACGCCACACTGCAGAGAAATACAGCGACCTCTAGGATGGTTGCGCAAGATGGCGGCCGGCGAGGAAGCACGCCAAAATGGCATTTATTATTTAAATACTGCAATACAATGGACAAAATTTTTAATCTGAGACTTTGTTTCATATTGAAAGTACCAAAGCACAATGCTTATTGCGATTTATTGGATGGGAAGTGCCCTTCAATGTTCCATCCATTAACTGAAAACAGGCTAGACTAATCGATTCTTGGGATTTATGAATCGATATCGTTCCGTAAAAATGAGAATCGATTAAAATCGAGATATCATATTTTTTACCCAGCCCTAAGAAGGACACCATGAAGAAATCCTTGACTTATTTATGTCTCACAGATGCTTGTGGCTATTTGCTGGGATGTTGTCACTGCTCTGAGAAAGTGAGCCAGCAGCAATTTGAGTAACCAAAGGCCCAATCGACAAAGCCCCAATTACACCACAACAATCCGCAGTATCATTCTGGCCCCATGTTGAAAAAGCAATCTGGGATTGTTGTAAGGAAACTGTACACCAAATACCGCAACCTGACAAATGACCACAGGGAACTACCGACATAAAAACAAGAGCCTCGCGCAAAAGAAGGACGATAAGTGTGGACACGGGCACAGTGTAGTAATATACAATTTTGCACTTTTTTCAAAAATGGAGAACAAATCAAGAAGCCGGCAGTCCTTCAAAACTTCCTGTATTTCTAAAACAGTCAACAAAAATTCATTATCGATTTGTCAAGATCTTTTGTCGATGTAATTTTGCAGTAGTAAAATATATTTTTGATTTATATTTCTAAGACGCAAGGACAGAAGCAGCCGGATTAATTCTGAAGTGTATAGGGATATACTGTCTGCCCAGATTCAGTCAAATGCAGCAAAGTTGATTGGACGGCGATTACAAGTGATTAAAATTGGATGATGACCCAAAACATACAGCAAAAGCAACCCAGGAGTTTTTGAAGGTAAAAAAGTGGAATATTTGTTAATGGCCAAGTCAATCTCCTGATCTCAACCCGATTGAGCATGCATTTCAAAACTAAAGGCAGAAAGACCCACAAACAAACAACAACTGAAGTAAGCTGAAGTAAAGGCCTGGCAAAGCATCACAAAGGAGGAAACCCAGTCTCTGGTGATGTCCATGAGTTCTAGACTTAAGGCAGTCATTGCCTCCAAAGGATTCTCAACAAAATATTAAAAACGAACATGTTATTTATGATTATTTGTATTTGTCCAATTACATATAAGCCCCTGAAAATGGGGGGGGGGGTTGTAATTCCTAAGCAAAGCATTTTATGTTATATTTTTGTTCAACCCGTTGAATTAAAGCTTAAAGTCTGCACTTCAATTTCATCTTGATTGTTTTATTTTTCATTCTGTTTTAGTGGCATATAGAGCCGAAATTATGAAAATTGTGTCAGTGTCCAAATATATGGACCTAACTGTATATGCACACCGGTCTAATCAACTGAGGTGCAGTGTGACTGCAGAATCCCACAATATCCACAAATGCATAATGTAGTTATAGTACAGTTAAAGTGATAATATACAGTCAGCTGGTCAATTTCAATCAAAGGGAACGTTTTGAGCCCATTTTAAACTGAAGTGGATACAAATTCATTTCTTATTTAAGAAGGGAATAAAATAATCAACCCTCTACGGACACCTTGGCAATTGAATCGCCATTGGCTACAGTGTTCATAAAAAAACTTTCACCACTAGAGTGAGTGATTGTGTGATGATCTCTTTAAACACACACACACACACACACACACACACACACACACACTAGAACTGGCTCAGTCTGAGTGCAATAAACAGATCATACTGTGGAATATTTAAACATCAATGCCGTCCTGAAAAACTGATCTTCTGGAAGCTGAACAGAGCATCAAGTGCACTGATGTCGACATGTTTTGGCTCTCTCAAGAGTGCTGCAACTTTCACAATCTGCACAAATACTCAGTCCTGTGACATGTTTTTGGATTCAGTTATGGCCACGGGAAATCTTCCAATCAAATAAGTCTAATTTTGGGTTCTGATAGCCCATGAACAGCTGCACTTTGAGTTTTACAGTGAGTTTTACAACACTTGTAGCTTTGAGAGTAACTAAAATATCCACATATTAGGAAGATGTCAAATGACAAAAAAAAACAAAAAAACATTATTCTATGTATGCTAGTACACAATTTTAACAAAGAAATTAAACAACTTTTTTCAAAACAATGATTACATTTTTAACTATTCTGACAAATGTTGCAATTGCAATTATGTTTTGCACTGTGACTGTCATTAAAAAAATGACTATCCCTAATTACATATTGCTACAAATGTGATATTAAGCCTAAAGATCTAAAGACCATAAAATCACACCGAAACGGCAGAGAAAATGGAGTTAAAAAAAACAAACAAGCCAGCATATAACTTAAACCAGAGGCGTTTTGCATTTCATTGGATGTGACTCGGCAGACTCAAAGCAAACCAGCCCAGATGCATGTTAAGAGTATGACAGAATAAAATGTGGCTCCTTCACTTTGAAACACACAGCATATGCAGACATGTTGAGTAAATTAAAACACAGCCATTTGCAATTAACATCAGAAAGTGTTTTGATTATTTTTTTTCTGCCCTACTTTATTGCATGCTAAAAAGCACCAAAGTAATTTGCCACTGGGATTTAAAGACATTTTGGCTCCCTCTTGTGGCAAATGCTGAAATAATGAGTCCAGCTATTATTACTTCAGAATCTTAAACAACAATATTGACTCAGCATCTGGAAACAGAGACTTTCGTTCAAGATTAATTATGGTGAAATTAAAGAAAAAGCTGGGACAAAGCAAGACCTTGACTGGGCCAAACATTTTTAAAATCAAAGAAAGAATGAAACCACTTTTAACAGAGATTTCAATAAAGAAAAACACTCCAGCTCCATTAGGAGTTATCTCTCTCTCTCTCTCTCTCTCTCTCTCTCTCTCTCTCTCAAAAAACAAACAAACAAACGTTTGATTGAGAGCACTTTCTTGAAATTTGTAAAAATGCTCAAAGCATTTTGGCAGATGAATTTGTAATGTTCATGTGCTAAAATAAACGCTACAGTGTTAAACCACTGCTGACACGTTTTAAACGGCTCAAAAATAAATAAATAAAATCCTCAAGTAAGTAATTTTCCTTAAAACACAGATCAGAGGTGTGCTGAAATGGGAGCGATTTTATTTGTATTTCTATTCTGAAATTTTCTGACGCCTTGTGGGAGGTTTTAAATGTGCTAGATTGGATAAAACAGCACAGACGTGCTGACTAAAAAGAGCACATCAAATATTAACTTGGGGACAGTAAACAGAACTCTGGCGGTGGGTATCAAAGGCTTGTGTTCTTCTCTCTTCATGTTATGATAGTTGAGGCAGAGCAGTGGTGGGGGCGGGAAGGATTTCTGTCTTAATTCCCTTGAGTGAGATAAGATTTTTCTAAAACACCTCCATTGAAGACGGCAGGGAGAGCAAAGTGAGAGAAACGCAGAGAACGAGTCAGCTGTGGATGTGGACAGCAGAAGGTGTTCTTACCGTAGTGTGCTTGGAAGGCCTGGGGTTTGACTACCTGACTGCAGTGGCTGCACATGACCAGGTAGAAGTCATCCTGGGCAGGACATTGGCCAAAGATGGGCATGTCTGCAAAAACACACACAAAACACTCATTAGCAGGTCACAATGTTTTGTGTTCTTCTGACACAGCATGATGAGACAATTATAACAATGCAGCTACTATTATTAGCAGCCAATATTATTAATTAGCTCATTAGAAAACTTTACGATGCAATGCAATGCAAAACGAATGATTCTCTTTCAAAACTATCACTCTGAAATGCTGATAAAGTCTTTAAAAAAATCTATTATTTGAAGAAATCAAATATAAATTTAATAATTCAAAAATAAACTTGTAAATAAAACAAATAAACAGATAAATCATTTTTCAATTCGAAAAAACAGACATATCTACAACTGTTCATTTATACATTTATTCATTCAAACATAAAAATGTAAATAAATAACTTCTGAACCCTACAAATAAGTAAACAAATAAGTTAATGAGTTAATGAGCTTAAATGTTTAAAAGCAAATGGACAAAGAAAAGCAATTTGCATATGCTACATGAAAATTACTGCAATGAAATGTAATGACATTTAAATACATTATTACATTATATACATTAATGCATTCAAAAGTTTGGGATCCTTTAGTTGTAGTTTTTTTTTTTGAAAGAGAAATTAATACTATTATTCAGCTAAGATGCATTAAATTGATCAAAAGTGACATTAAAGACATTTACACTGTTAGAAAAGATTTTCATTTCAAATAAATGCTGTTCCTTTTAACTTTCTATTAAAGACTCCTGGAAAAAAAAAAGAAAAAGTTTCACGGTTTCAACATGAATATTAGTTAGCACAAATAGATAAGAAATATTTCTTGAGCATCAAATCAGCATACTAGAATGATTTCTGAAAGATCATGTGACACTGAAGACCGGAGTAAAATTCTGCTTTGTCATTACATGAATAATTCACATTTTAAAATATATTAAAGGGGTCATATGATGCTGCTAAAAAGAACATTACCGGTATTTTGTGTATTTGGTGTAATGAAATGTGTTTATGCGGTTTAAAGTTAAAAAAACACATTATTTTCCACATACTGTACATTATTGTTTCTCCTCTATGCCCCGCCTTTTTGAAACGCTTCGATTTTTACAAAGCTCATCGGTCTGAAAAGCGAGGTGTGCTGTGATTGGCCAGCTATCCAATGCGTTGTGATTGGCCGAATACCTCAAGCGCGTGACTTGTAACTAAATCTTAACCAATGATTCCTAATTGCATCTACTTCCGGAAGGCCAAATAAAGTGCTTTTGCTTTCGCACTGAAACACAGCGTCTCCCTGACATGCTGCATCAACACTACCGCTGTTCCTGAAACCACGCTTCTTTCTTTGCGTGCACATTTGGGCGGTGTTATGCAAATCTTCCCACATAGTGAGGTAGGTATGTGGGGGCGTGTTAGAACGAGCCGTTTTAGGTAGGCGTGGTTAACTCTTAACTTTTATAAAGAATATCTCTTTGGATTTGAGATTTTAGTCTTTGCAACTTTACAGATCTTCTTTATACACCAAGAGCTTGTAACACTCCAAAGAGAAAGGAAAAATTGAAATCGCATCATATGACCCCTTTAAAATAGAAGAGAGTTATTTTGAATTGTATTTTGAATTACAATATTTCACAATGTTATTGTTTTTACTGTATTTTGACCAAATAAATGCAGACTTGGTGAGCGTACAATCGTAAACTTGAATGGTAGTGTACATTAAAACTAAATTTTTAAATAAATGAAATCAAAATCATGCTGCACAAAACTATACTGTATATTACAGAGAAAATGTTTTCAGGTTGCATGTTCTTGTTCATTGTGAACAGACAAATTACTTCTTGCTAATTAATTCATGTTACTCCTGATTAGAACACACAGCGTAATCGAGTGTAAATTGCACGTAAAATTTGACCTAACCAGTGAATTGCGCCTTAAAGGTGCACTAAGCAATTTTTAAAAACCGCTTTTGACCGCAGCGTCAGACTGAGTCCCAAAACACACTTGTAGCCAGCCAATCAGCAGTAAGGGGCATGTCTTGTAATGATAAAGAGAAGAGAGCGCTCAATTTGATTGCACAGACGGATATTAGCAGATCGACTATAGATAGAGAGAATTGGAAGATAAAAAAAAAAAAAAAGAGGGAAAAATACAAATATTCAAGCAATAATAAAAAATGTAAATGGATATTAGCAGATCGACTATAGATAGAGAGAATTGGAAGATAAAAAAAAAAAAAAAGAGGGAAATATCGAAGGAACAAAACATTAAAAAGAAGGGTTACGATCAGGCAAGAGGTAGGACCCGCGTAAATATCGGAGCAGCTTTCCAGCGGTGGAGAGAACTCAAGGAGTGGGTTGCATTGCTTCTTTTTGATATTTGAGTAACGTTGATTTTGCATTGTTTCACACAACTTATCTGTGTTGGCTTTTGTTTGAATATGCTTGTGTGTCATCTTTGCTTGTTTCCGCAATCGTCGTTGTGCCAGGGTTGTGTACGTACGTGTGGGGCGGAGATATCAAAATAGGGGCGAGGTCCTGTTGGGGGTATGGGCGTGTTTGTTTTGCTGCTTTCAAATATAAACATTGTTTGGCAAAAATGGCTTAGTGCACCTTTAATTAAATCTTCCTCATCTGCCATCAGATCATACACACACAAAATGCCTAAGCACACTTGTTTCCACAGCGCACACCAGTGTCTGTCCACTATTCTGTCTGTTCAGGTAATCAATAGCCCGGTTCAGGTGAGGCCACCCAGGCCATTCCGGGGATGTTCTGGGAAAAGCGTCCGGGCGAGTTCATGCGGTGCAGAAGGGTCACACGAAGCAGCGCTACTCTGTTTTCATAAAAAAGGAAACAAATAAGTGATAAGGGATAGCCAGCCACCGCACCAGCATTTCAAAGGTTGCCTGGGGAGGGGGTCCTCCACCAAGCGAGGCGTGTGGGAGAGCCAGTGAGAAAAAGAGTAATTGAGTGGGAGAACGAGGAGAAGAAAGAAAGTGAGATTGCAGATTAAGAGTGGCAGTTGTAAAGTTGTGAAATTTCTGCAAAGCCGAAAGATTATAAACAAGTGAGCTGAGGAGAGCCGTATAGTAAGGTGGCATTTGGCTTTCAAGATTCATACTTTTAGAAAGTGCCCTGAATTGACAGCAGTTTGTGGAAAGCAGTCTACCCAAACCACACAAATAACTGCACTGAAAATAGATGAAAGCAGTGGAAAAAATATCTGCACATTAAAAAAGAAAGAAAGAAATCACTCTTAGTCTCTGCTATTTAGTGAGGCGTAATGTGGACCTTGCTACAAATGCAAACTACCTGTTCCGGACACTTTAAGAAAACATCTAAAATACTTGACCTGACTTGAAGCTGGCAACACGCAAATGACCATTCTCTAAAAAACAAGAATATATGCTGAACTGGGAAAAACAACATTATTTGTTTAAAGGGATAGTTCACCCAAAAATGACAATTCTGCATGTAAAAGAATAAATTGCTGAATGTCGTTATTTCTGTTTTCTTTGTGCACAAAAAGTATTCGCGTAGCTTCATAAAATTGAGGTTGAACCACTGATGTCACATGGACCATGTTAACAATGTCCTTGCTCAAATAATGCAATTTCATTATTTTATTTTTTTCAAAACTTGACTCTTATTTTTTATTTTAATGTTTGTATCCCCCAGGATACGTCGCCACTTTAGGGGTATAAAATCACTGAAAACAGAACACTTGATTATCAATGCTTGTTACAACATGGTTAATTCCTGAACGCTTTGGTATACAGACCTAATGTTGGCCTCTTTTTAAAGAAGATACATAGCAGATTATTGCTAAAGTGAAAGCATTAAAAAAAAAAAAGAATAAAAAAGTTATACAAGTTTTAGTTTACAGTAAAGATAATGTAGTATACTAATTTTTTTATTTTATATAAAATAAATATTTTATAAAATATGTTGCACTTTGTTATGTTCCAAATTTGAAGTTGATATCACAAAAATTGTGGCTCCTGTGAGATTTTGTTTGGCCACTATACCAAAAATAACCACTGGGTTACACCCAAACTCTATAAAATTTTATTGATGCAGTTTTCTGTCACAATATCACTTCTATTACAAAACAGTTACCAAATATGGAACATTCGACTGAGACCTTTCCAACGATATGTTTTGTCAAGATTACAAAAAGATTTGATTTTCAAAATCACAGTCTATATATGTTTTTATATATCTTGATTTATACTAGGGATACACCGAATGTTCGGCAAACGAAATTATAACACAATGAAAAATGAACAAGAAAAGCAATGTGTAAATGCAGTTTAAATGTTTTATCAACATTGTTTTTTTACATTTAACAACATTTTAATCCATTTTATACATACACATTTATGTATTTTATAGATCAAATCTTTTATTCACAATAAAACTTTTTTCGATCCTGGCTGATGTTACAAGATTAGTAATTTGCCATGCAGGAGATCTGGTGGATTAAATTCTAGTGCATGTCCATCTTTTTGAACTATTCATTGAGAAAAATGCTATAAAATCAGTTATTTATCATTGCACTGAAAGCGAGTTTTGATCTGAATCATGACCTAGCAGTTGACATGTTGAGCCTGTGCAGGAGATGCAGGTGTCTTCTTTTCTGAAATATTAATTAAGAAAAATCCTTCAAGATCAGATTTTCACCATGGTGTTGAGAATGTGTTTCTGTGAACCGTGGCCTAGCAGCTGACACATGGAGCCTTGATGCTCAAGCAGCAAATGTGGGTTTGATTCTAGCATGTGTCCTTTTAAACTAAATGCTATGAGATCATTTATTTATCATGACACTGAAAATGGGCTTCAGTCTGAACCATGACCTAGCAGTTTGCATGCTGAGTTGTGGTGCTCACGCAAGAGATGCAGATTCGATTCTGGCTTGTGTCCTTTTTCAAACTAATCATTAAAAAAACACTAGAAGATCTGTTATTCACCATGGTGCTGAGAACGTGTTTGGGATGGAACTGTGGCCTTGCAGCCTTGATGCACATGCAGGAAACGTGTTTTTGATTCTGGCTTGCATCATAATCCCCTTTTCTCCATCTCTCTCCTCAAGTAACCTCTCTCCTACCTACTTTCACTGGGTTAGATACTGAAAGCAGATGCACTGACAATACACCTTCCCATTAAAAAATTTGAAACACCAGTTATAATCACTTCATAAAAAACAAACTGAAGGCATAAATGAGCTGCAAGCGTTATATTCAGAAGTCTTTTGTCGGCTGATGTGGAGCTCAGAGAGGCACTAACTGTCCATTAGTCTGAGAGCCAGGAGGTTAATTAGTGTGAGTGATTAAGTGAGGGGACAGGAGCAGGGCTATGGCCGCTGTTCCACTGCAGCTCCTTCACGCAGAGACACAAGGACACTCCAAAAAACATCACCGCCTGAAAAGATGCCATCGAATCGTCAGCGTCACCTGGGTGTATCTGTGCTCTTCTCACGGTAATCACCGCCAATCAGGACAAATAGCCTCCTTAGGAATTCACAAAAGATAACCATCAAGAAGTAGATAGCCAAGGCTTCGGTCTTTTGATCCACAGCTGTCCTGATGCAAAGTGAGCTGTTTGCAAACCTAAATCTAGTCATTTTATCAATTATAGATATACCAGTATATGGCAGACTGATATTTAGCAGTTTCATTGAACATAAAAAGGACTGAATGATTCAACATTAATTAAAAACAGCTTTTTAATCTCTAAAACAGCACCTTTTGTGTAATTCCAGCTGATCTGTGTTAATTTTCAAACAAAACAATTCAAAAGCATTAGTGTCATCTGAAAAGGTCAAATAGGCTACATGATTATCACTTTATCAAATATCAGTCTCTGGTGTTAGGTGCATGTAAAACGATTTATAAAAATGTCTGCGGATGAAATATTAAATTATTAGCATGTCATAGGTGAACTTTTGAAAGTTTGTGGTCTGAAAGATTTTTATTTTTTTTTATAAAGGACTTTTATGCTCACCAAGGCTGCATATACTACAAAATCAGCAATAAGCCGTAATATTACAATTTAAAACAACTGTTTTCTATTTAATATATTTTAAAATGTGATTTATTCATGTGATGGCAAAGTTGAATTTCTCGTAGGCACAACAGCAGTTATTACCACAGTCTTAAGTGTCACATGATCCTTCAGAAATCATTCTAATATGCTGATTTGCTGCTCAAGAAACCTTTCTTATGATCAGTGTTAAAACAATTGTGCTGTTTAATATTTTAATAGAAATAAATAATCAATAATTGTTTTCAGGATTCTTTGATCCATAGAAAGTTGAAAAGAATATAATTTATTTGAAATATTGTTTTTTGTAACAATGTAAAAGTCTACTCACTTTTAATTAATTTAATGCATTCTTGCTGAAGCATTAATTTCTTTAAAAATAAATAAAAGTATTTAGTATTTCATTATACATATATACACTCCATATTATTAGAACTAGGTCTGTAAGTTAGTTTAACTAATTTTGTACAACTGATTATATTAAATATACTCAAATTAATTTGATATAGCATCTTACAACTGATTCTTAAAATTAAAAGTAAAACACGACGCAACAACCAAACAAAGATGTCCATCTGTTGCATGCATACATAGACTTGACTATTTTCGTATGATTTACTAAAAAGCGTCTTATATTTTATATATATTTTGGGGATTTTTCCTCGGGAAATGTTCACAACAATGCAGATGTTGATGCACAGTCAAGTCATCTCAGTTGGCAAGGTGTATTTAAATCGGAAGTCACTACTACACAAGGCAGCACAACCACCTAAACAAGAAAATGCAGATATATTTCACACACATTCAAACTATACAAATGCAAACGGGTAGTAGGGCCTAAGGACCTATTTTCAGGAGTAGCATTAAAGGTTACATGCTATATTTTTAACTATAGCTTTGAGGGATTCCTACAGAGAGAAACATCCATTTTAAAGAACATGAGGAGGATGGTGTCCTTTAAAATTTTCAAATGAGCTTTCTGGCTTAACAACGAAATAAAATCTGAGCCTTAGCTCTCCTCCGGATATCAATCTCAACATTAGACAACAACATGCTTATGACAGCATATCAGAGAAGCAGGCAGGATACGCTCACTCCATCAGAGCTGGGTTGAATTGACATGAAAACCACAGATATTCTAGTGTCTCCTAATCATGCATCTCAGGTCTGAGAGGAAGTGGAGGACAGACAGAATGTGCTGAAAGAGAGAGAATGGAGATGCAGATGGAAGCTATGGATACGAAAATGAAAGAGGGAGAAAAGAGGGAGAGAAAAAGAGATTGTGACAAAGCGAGAGAGACACAGAGACGGCGATAAGGTGAGAGGGAGAGACAGGAAGAGAGAGAGACTGTGAGCGAATAATTTGACCATCCCTTTCATTGTCATTGATAAACGATCTAGGTAGAGAAGCTCTTAGAAGCCCAGTGCACGAACACACTCGCAGGTTTAACTCCATGCCTGGTGTGTCTGCGTGTCCTCCCCGCTCGCTTTTCCCCGCCTGATGAAGAGCTGCATGATCCTCACCACACATCTCTCCATTGAGGCACCTTTCACTGATTAACATACAGCAATCGTGCAAGTGCAAAATAGAGTGTTCCACTGTTTATATGTGTATGTTTGTGGGAACACCAGCTTCTGGGGGTACAATATCTCAGATCCTGCTGGTTCAGGAGGTTTTTGGTTTGTAACTCCCCAGTCACTGACGAAAATGAGGACTGGTAATCTGTTAATGTTATACATCCTTTTCCAAAACTGGCTCCCCATTAAACCAAAACTAAACTTTTTCTGTCCTTCTGAAATCCAACAATATTTAAAGTGCCTCTATTATGCCATTTCCGATATTGCCTTTCATGCAGTGTGTAATGTAGCTGTATGTTAATGTAAACGATCTGCAACGTTGTAAAGCTGAAAGTGCACGATAAATAAAGTTACTGTCTCCCAAATTAAACAATCTACTCTGAACAGCTGAAACGAGTCGTTAGTAATTCGAATCCCACTTCCGTGACGGCTACACGTCACGGGGTAACACATTTGCATAATGCGTGCCTATGTTCTACGTTGGCTGGCCGCGAACAACTTGACCCCGCCCACAAATACGTCATTCTACTGACGACTGCTTCTCTAATCTCGTCGAGTTGAACGCGGGATTAGGGCTGGGCAATATAGCTAAAAAATATATCAACGACATATACGTTTCATATCGTTCGGTATCGATAATTATTGACATTTTTTATAACCTTTTTTAAAACAGAGTCTAATTTATAATTTTATTTAAAATGTAACCACTGTATTTTTAATTTGCCAACTTTATTAAGACAAACAACAAATATATATAGG
>NW_015662957.1:647871-649190 GCF_001515625.1 Sinocyclocheilus rhinocerous
AACATAAATATCCCTTTAAAGTGGAAGTGAAGCAGTCAGTCAAGTTTACATTATTTAGTAAACTGATTTCCACTTTAATAAAAAATATATATAATAAACACGATTAATCTATCCATTTAAAAGAATAAAGCAGTGGTTGCCAAACTGGGGGGCGCGGCAAGGCTGAGGGATAGTTAGGGCCCTATGAAATCCGTATTATTTTTTCCCAAATTCCGTTTTTTCCATTTTAATTCTTCTGGATTCCGCTTTTTTTTTCTCGTTTAAATTTTTCTCGACTCCTTTTTAATAGTTAAATTAAATTGTATTAATTATGTTATCAAATGAAGGCATAAAACATTAGTTTAATTGATCATTTATAATTTATCTTTTAATTATTGAAAATTAAACAAACAAGATTTTTTGGCAAACAAAGGGGATTTACTATTAAAATTAAAACATGGAAGAAATGTTTTGTGTGATTATTCCTTAAAAAAATAATGTTTGTTTCATTATAGTAGTAGTAGTAGTAGTAGTAGGCTATGTATGTTCTACTGAAAAATAGTTATAGGCACACAATGTCTTCAAATCAAACCAGACTTTTATTTTGACGGGTTGCCGTGAATACCTTTACAGTTCTGTGTATAAGATATGACGCTAGTTTTACTCAAACCAAACACTAAAATGTTCATGAAGTGACTCTCAGAGCAGTTCTCGAGATGTTGTTCATGTGTTTACGTCCTCATTTAGTGAGAAGACAGTTTAGGTTTCCAGGTAAAGCACGATATTACTGTCTTTCTGAAGTAGTTCTGATAATTCACTGTGAACCCACTATTTCCTAAGAATGTGTCGATTAATGTAGACTTTAATCGATTAATGTAGAAATTTCTGTTTATTTTGCTGCACCGGCACTTATAGGGTTAATGCGGGAGAGACGAGCGAGTGCGTCTGTTATACAGCTGTTCTGTGTTCTGATTAAAAGTTAAGACACAGAGCGTCTGTTTTTCTGAGCGCACACATCCGAAGCACACGGACAGAAAGCGGCCAGCACACAGCATGTGAGTACTAAACTAAGTTCTCATTCACACACAAGTATGCGTTAAAAACACACGAGTTACAAAAACAGTCGTTTATGTCTATGAAGGTAAACAGCTGGGAAATAAATTGCATGTTTATTTTAGATCTGTGTGGCAGCAGCAATATACAGTAAATGAATCAATAAATCCACTGCTCTCGTCTCCCCTGAGGCTGGGACTCTAAACAGTGTTCTGTGCTCGTCTGTGTAGCCAAAGACAGAACAGTTAGCATGTTTTGCTCAAACTTTCACCATGGCATTAGAGCTG
>NW_015662957.1:649932-665265 GCF_001515625.1 Sinocyclocheilus rhinocerous
AAAAACAGTTGGTTATGTCTGTGAAGGTAAACAGCTGGGAAATAAATTGCATGTTTATTTTAGATCTGTGTGGCAGCAGCAATATACAGTAAATAAATCAATAAATGCACTGCTCTGTTGTCTCTGAGGCTGGGACTCTAAACAGTGTTCTGTGCTCGTCTGTGCAACCAAAGACAGAACAGTTAGCCTGTTTTGCTCAAACTTTCGCCATGGCATTAGAGCTGGTACACCATTGTCGCTTGTAAAATCAAAATGACGGCGCCGTGGGTGGAAACTTACAGATTAAGGGGCGGTAATATTATAATGAGATCCCTTTGTCACGTCACCAAGTGAGCGAAATCAGAAGCGCTCGTTTTTTCAGATGCTTGCAGAAAAAGGCTTACCAAAACAAAGTTACTGGGTTAATACTGGGTTTGTATCATGTAGATTGTATCATACCGCTTAGACGAAGTAATTTTAGTCAGTCTGCTTTTTCTGTTAAAGCTGCACGAGAATGGAATACTATTCCGACAACTATACGAGATCTAGACACATATGCTTTATTTAGGGTTCAGTTGAAGAATTGGTTAATTCATACTCAGATTTGTCAACACTAGAATTTTATATTTGCTAGCTATCCTATTATTGATTGTATCTTGTTTGCATTGTCTTTATTTGATCCCATTGTTTTTTAATAGAATACTGTATGATTTGAACTATGTAATTATAACATTTTTTAGTATGTATTTTTAATTACATTTTATTTTAGGGTGACTTGTAACATCTTGTCCAGGGACTATGGATGTAAAATAGGCTTTGGCTAATTCTGGTACATTTACAGGAATGTTTTATTAATGTACAATATCCCTGTCAACTAAATAAATAAATAAATTTTTTTTAAAAATCTTTTTTACGTTTCCTTGGTTGGTAGATGCACCGGGGACCTGATTATAGCACTTAAAACCTGGAAAAGTCAGATTTTCATGATATGTCCCCTTTAATAATAATAAGACATGTTTATTATGCAGCAAATCAGCATATTAGAATGATTTCTAGTATGGATCATGTGACACTGAAGACTAGAGTAATGATACTGAAATTTCAGTTTCACCATGACAAAAATAAAATACATGAAAAATATTTTACAGTAGAATAAGTTATAAGTTTTAAGTTGTAAGTTTTCACAATATTACTGTTTTTACTGTATTTTTTATTAAATGTAGCTTTGGTGAGCATAAGAAACTTCTTTAGAAAAGATTTTAAAAATCTTACCGACCCCAATTGTTAGTGTATGTGCATGAATTGACTAAATAATCAGATTTAAATGTTACGGAATCTAAATAACAGTTCCATCTAAGCTTATGATGAGCCCAATCACAGCCTCTGGCCTCCATCCCCTTTGGACCAGATGATCAAACACTTTCAACCAAGTAAGTTTTGCAGTTTAAGACAGATAGTCAAGAAATTAATTAGGCATGCTGGTTAGATTAGTGCATACAGACATCATCTATCTGATACACAATTAGATTCACAGAGCATTTTCTCTGTGGAAAGTGAGAATTTTCTCTTAGCATTAGGTTGTAGAGCATGAGTGATATTTTTTATTTCCTGCATGATCAACATGTGATTAGCTATTCTGGACCTTCAAGTCCAGAATAATTTTTATGGTACTTTAATAACAAATAATCAAGTACAACAAAAGGCAATTTGAAGTGAAATTTCCCTGACCAGAGGCACTTGATTTCATATACATACACAACTGGTAATTAGGAAATAATAGTCAAATAGTTATTAGATTATTTTGAAAAAGAAAAAGTGCAAATCAGTGACTGCAATTGGCTGGATACCTTTAGTTTGTTAATTCAGTTTTAACGAGCTGTCTAAAACCGAATATTTAGACAAAATTAGAGTTAAACAAGGAAATTGTACAACTCATTTTACTTACAGGCTTGCATCTCAGTCTGCCGCCGGCAACGCTAAACTAGTATTAATACAATATCTCTAATAATCATTCAGGGAAAACTGAAATGTGAAATTCACTTTGCAACCCTAATATTCTTCCATGTACCTGTCTATGTTTTCAATATTGTTTCAGCTTCAGCTGATAAACAAGTTTTAAAATGACAGTTCACCCAAACACTTTCTATTATTTACTCGCGCTCATGTTGTATCAAACCTGTCTAATTTACTTTCTTCTGTGGAACATAATAGAAGATATTTTGAGAAATGTCTCAGTGTTTTTTTTTTTCACCAATGGTCAAGTCAACAGTCATCAAAATGGTTTGGTTACCAACACCCTTCAAACTATTTTAAGTTTCCGTCTTACAAAAGAAAATATTTGGAAATGTTTGGAAAATAAACGGTGAATAAATGACTAAATTTTCATTTTTTATGTGAACTGTCCCTTTATTCATTATTAATATATTATATCAATACAATAAATGTATGTTTTAAGGATATTTTCCTTTCTATTTTTCTCAAATCATCCTGCAGGCCAGGCTGGACACCCTGTTCCTGACTATACAATAACATGTAGTGCTCTTAAGCTGAGGCATAGAAGCAATAACGTCCATATCTACAGCACAACATACGCTGCTTTCAATACATCCTCACACATAAATATTTCAGGCATAGACAATGCTGAAACTGAAACTAAAGTCTTAATAAAGATGTGTTTGAAGCGTTGGCTTTACTTTGACCCGAGAACAGATCTGCTTAAAATTAAACCTAAATTTAAATAGAAAACACTAATTAAAGCTCAACATAAAAACAGCAATGATTTCAGTCCATACAGGCAAAAAGGTGTTGTTTTTCATCTTATGTAACCCTAAGGTTGACATATCTGACAGATTACTGTGTGACGACTATGGGTCTTCCCAGACGTAACCAATTCACTCTAAATTGTGCAATGGAGCAGTGGTGCACATGATAGCTCTATTGTTTGTCAATGCAAATGCACTGGTAGATAAATGCCCTCACAGGTACAGTATCTCACGCTTCCTATACTAACAGAAAAAGAGCGAGAAAAGGGCCTGGTGATGACATGTTTATAAACTTCATGGCAACTAAGTATAAAGCTAAGATCTATTAGAATGATCTACATAAAAGAGATTCATAAGAACAGCCATGATATCCACTGTAAGATGTCATTTGCTTTGTTGGGGTTACTAATAGGCTTGTTACACCCATTTAATTTACAAAAGGTGGATTTAAAAAATCTGATCGACAACTACCTTGACCATTACACACATAAACAATACAGCTGAGTTACTTACATCCATTTCGATCTAAGCAAGAGCTAACAAAGTCGGCTGCTAATTGGACTTTTTATTAAAACAGGACTTTGACGTGAAGCAGATAGTTAACAAATAATTATTAAATATATATGAACTATTGATCTGAATTTAAGTTATACGAGTTAAAAAGGTTACTTACCAAATTAGCAAATACATGGGCATTAAACATTGAATTTGTACTTGAATTATTTTAGTAGAGTACTTGTAGAGATACAGAACAGTTTCCCAGATGAGTGGCTATTTATACAGCGATGTTTCTGACGATTTAACGACAGAATGCTGCGACTGACCAATAAAAATACAGTGTAATAAATATGTATAATTCTACATAATTCAGATTTCATAATTCTGCCATTTAAACAATTAGTGCATCATAAAATGTGTGACTACAATACACTTAAAAAAATCAGGGTTATCAGGACTTTGACGTGAAGCAGCTAGTTAACGAATAATTATTAAATATATATGAAATCTTGAACTGAGCTTAAATTATATGAGTTAAAAAAAGGTCGCTGCGGTGTCCAGGAACACTAAAGAAAATACTGACCTGAATACTGATACTTTATATTTCCCTACTTATTACAACGATACTTATCAAATGAGCAAAATATGGGCATTACTTGTAAAGATACAGAACAGTTTCCCAGATGAGTGGTTATTTATACAGCTACGGCTCTGACGATTTGACGACCGAATGCTGTGAATGACCATTAAAAATCAAGTATTCCAAAGAGTTGTTTAGAAAAATGTATAATTCTACATATGATTTAGATTTCATAATTCTGACATTTAAACAATTAGTGTATGAAATGTGACTTATCCAAACATATTAAGCATTTAGGTTTCTATTCAAATGTCATAGTTGTTTGTACACATTTAAGACATTTCAAGCATGGCAATTACACGCATATAGCATGTATTCTACTTCAGCTACTTTCTTTTCATTTCAATTCAAACTCGCAAGTTCTAACATGCAACTCAGACCTGTATAATAACTAATGTTCCTACAGAACAGCCTATGTAAACACGCATACAAGAGCTCGTTTTAAACGCTTGTAACTATCGTAATAGCAGAGTTTTCATGGGTAGTACTGTCAAAAGTCAGCTGCACTTGTTTCACGGCGAGCCGGTGCGTGAAAAGTGTGCACACAGCACCAAAACAAAAACACACCTTTGACCAGAGAAAGCAACACTACTTACCGTCTCTGCAGAGTCTCATGGCTTCGCGATTTTTCCCGCACTCTTTCAAACTTTCCTCCAATTCTGTACCTGAGGAAGCGATTTGGATCGCGTTACATAAATAGTTACACTTGCTGGCTTGTTCTCGCGTTTCTTAATATTTCAAAACTGCACGCAATCGGGCAAAAGCTCGCGATCTGACGCGGCTGCCCGCTGAAACGCAATGGCCGACGGCGGCCGATCAACTCACCGTCGCTCCCGTAGAGTTTCACAGCATCGACCCAGCTGCTCCAAGGCTGTCCCAGCATTATTTCAGGACTAGGCAGGGATCTGCGCTCCGCAACAGTCGCCATTGCTGTGGAGGCTTCTCCCCGCTGCTTCAGCTGCCTGGCCGCTCTGCGCTGCTGCTGCTGCTGCTCCCCCCTGACGTCATCATCGGCCCTTTCCGACATTCTTTCCGCTACAATGTAACAACACAGCAGTGAGCGCTTAAGGTGGCCGAGCGGATTCCGTCAATGAATGACATGAGCCGAATACCCGATTCGGTCGTCTTTGGTTCCCCTGATGCGTGCTGCACTAGGCGGCGCGTCTCGAAACGTACATTAAGAGCAGATTACAGAGATAAAAGTTTAAGAACGACCTCCAAACTTCCTTTCGCTGAGGCGTATGTGCTTAATAGTGAGGAAATCTGGGTTTCACTTGCGTGTGGGGAGAAATGTTTACCTTATTGTGCTGTCACGCATATTAAAAAAACGTATATCTTCATAGGTTTCCATTAAAAAGGTGAATCAATTGTCTTGGGAATTCCCCATTTTCCTAATACCGACGTCGACAAAAAAAAAAGAAAACCGGCCACTAGATAATAAATAAGCTACTTTTTCTGAGAAAAACATGATGCCTGCAGTTTGAACGACTTTGTTTGACCTACAACAAATGCTAACCTATTTAATCCCACTAGTAATATTTCTGACCAATATGTGGTGGGGTTTTTTTTTAAGCTTGTGGGGTCTAAAATATATTGTCTGTGATCTATACAGAGTTATCAGCTATAAATCAAAATGCAGACTGTCATTCATGTGATCATTTTTGCATGACGCAAGTCACAAGACCAGAGCTGTTTCATTTCAGTTTATCCCCCTGAAAGGATGCACGTAAAACAATTAATATAGATACAACTACCATATCTGAGACATACTTAAATATTTAGATTATATTTAAATGGTCTATTATCATTTTTATTGTTGCATCATTAAAGGGATAGTTCACCCAAAATCTGTAAGTCAATGGTTTGGTTACATTCTTCAAAATATCTTCTTTTGTGCTCAACAGAAGAAAGAAATTCATACAGGTTTGAAACAACATGAGGGTGAATAAAATGTAAATTTTTGGGTCAACCATCCCTTTAAGATTACTTTTCCATTTAAAACTGGGTAACACTACATGTAAACATGACAGTGGTCACACTCATGACCAGTAAGAAAACCCAGAGTCCCATTCTGGCTGATTCACAGTTACATTAAAAAGCAAAGTAAAAGTTGAAAGAAATACGCTTTTATTCTTGGATCATCGTTCCCTTTTGACAAGAAGTGTTTGATAGTAAAATAAAATATTACATAATAATTGTTTGCAACGTTCTGATGGATCTTACTCAGCAAACTGATGAATAAATAGACTCTGTAGTGTCCTGCTGGTTACATTTGTGACCAGAAATAAAACACAAAGTACTTTCAGTCATTTTTTTTAATGCATGCAGTTTGTTACGTCAAGGAGCAAAACAAATCTATTCACTTCAAAAATCAAGAGTGAAAAAGGTTAAGACAATAGTGCATTTGGCAGGCTATTTTAATGACAGCCATGGATTAATCTTTTGATGCACTGAGCATTGTTTTGTCACACTGGTATTAAGCATATCTAGATCTGATAGATTTTCAACAGAGTAATTTATCTAAAGAACAGTCTGACTCAGTTGCACAAACCTGCATTGCTGCAATTCTTTACCAAACTTCGTAAATTTTCACAAACACCATCTGGTTGATAAAGTTAGAGGTATAGTTAAAGACTATGTTATTAAGTATAAACAAAAAATGGCCTCACTTTTGCGTGCTGTAAAATTAATGTACTCTGATCAGCCACATGTTATGAATCACATTTTGGAGCACAGGCAATGGCAAATAAATTCTAGGCTATACTTAGCCATTTCGCCACTTGCAAGAATGTGTCTCATATACGATCAAATATGTCTGGGCCAATTCATCTAGAATAAGAACAGATAATAGAGGCAAACAGGTTTTAATCGGATGCAAAATAGCTTCAAGTCAAATTTGTGCTTTATGCAGTCATTGCCTAAAGTGTTTATATTAAACACAGTCTATACGATATGCAGAACACCTACTGCAAAAAATGTTTTGATTAATAGGATTTACTTCGTTTTCCCTCCTTGAGTGTATTCTAGTCCTTAAACTGTTTTTAGACTACTGTTTTATAATATGAATCTACTAACAATTTACTACCATACCCCAATAAAGGAATAGCTCACCCAAAAATGAAAATTTGCTGAAAATTTACTCACCCTCAGGCAAGCCAAAATTTTTGTTTGCTTAAAGGGGTCATATGATGCTGCTAAAAATAACATTATTTTGTGTATTTGGTGTAATGAAATGTGTTTATGCGGTTTAAGGTTCAAAAAACACATTCTTTTCCACATACTGTACATTATTGTTTCTCCTCTATGCCCCGCCTTTCTGAAACGCGTCGATTTTTACAAAGCTCATCATTCAAAAAAAGCGAGGTGTGTTGTGATTGGCCAGCTATCCAGTGCGTTATGATTGGCCGAATACCTCAAGCGTGAGACGGAAATGTTACGCCACTTACCATACTGTGATGCCCTGTCCGGCCGGAGCGATGATTCAAAAACATGAAAACCCATTAAAAACGAGGTGTTTATTAACCGCTAGAGTGCCAAAAGTTACGGACTGCAGTTTTAATGGAACAGATTAGAAGAAATTTTGCATTACATCACTTGCTCACCAATTGATCCTCTGCAGTGAATGGGTGCCATCAGACTAAGATTTCAAACAGCTGATAAAAACATCACAATAGTCCACAAGTAATCCACATGAATCCAGTTCATCAATTAATGGCTTGTGAAGTGAAATGCATCGTGTTTGCAAAAAACAAATCCATCATTAAAGGGTTAGCTCACCCAAAAATTCTGTCATTACTCAACGTATTCAGTTGGTTTACGTTCAGCATGCGTGCGCTTTCTACTGGACGTAAACAATGCTGATTACGTTGATTGCGTTCTGCGGTACTCTCCAAAATGGTGGAAGACGGTAACTTGGGGAGAAGAATTGTTGAATAAATTATGTTATTATTGTTTTCTTTGCACACAAAAAGTATTCTCGTAGCTTCGTAAAATTACGGTTGAACCCCTGATGTCACATGGACTATTTTACCAATGTCCTTGCTATGTTTCTGTGCCTTGTTTGTGGTAGTATCCTTGCTGTCTATGGAGGGTCAGAGAGCTCTCAGATTTCATTAAAAATATCTTAATTTGTGTTCCGAAGATGAATGAAGGTCTTATGGGTTTGTAACGACATGAGGGTGAGTAATTAATGACAGAATTTTCATTTTTGGGTGAACTAACCCTTTAAGACGTTTTTAACAAAATGTTGCTTCTAGCTAAAATATGAGTCATCTATCCATAATATTGTTTTCTCCAGTGAAAAGTTGTCAGCAGGAGATAAATATGTACAGGCCCCGCACTGTTTACAAGCAAAAACAGTCCAAAACAGTTCTTAATAAATAAGTTTCTGTTTTTTATTTGACAGAACAACAGGGGGTGGACTTTTTCACTGGAGGAGGCATTATTATGAAATATGTACTGAATTTTGCCCAGAAGCAACAGTTTAAAGTTAAAACGTCTTAATTATGGATTTGTTTATTACAAACACGCTGCTTTTTTCTTTACAAGACATTAATTGATTGACTGAAGTTTCTTGTTCTGATGGCACCCATTCGCTGCAAAGGAAAGCTAAATTACTCAAAATCTGTTCTGATAAAAAAACAAATTTGGATGGCCTGAGGGTGAGTACATTCAGTTTGTGGGTGAACTATTCCTTTTGAAAACATAGTAATACCTGTGATGGACTAAAATGATGAGTTGTTAAAAAGGAATATGTTTAGAAATTGTGAAATTAATCAAATATGCCCTTAAGTTCAATAAAATAAAACCTAGAGAAATATATTCATTATTTCATTTTTGACATAATATTATTTCATACCTTGTCAAAAGTAAAAATTGGAACAAAACTGGTCAAGTCAGTAGATCCTCATCAGCTATGGTGATTCCAGACTGCCACCCAAGCTGGTGAGGGAATCTGCAGAAAGGAAACAGATGAAGGAGCAGATTAATGTTAGCAGCATTATTTTAATACTCAGTGTATAATAATCACAGTTTAGGGAATTAGCCGTTTGTTTTTTGACAGAGGAGCCCTTTATGACCTAAGGCCTGTGGCTTTCTTCTCTACAGTTTTTACTAGCCCAAGATCTACTTATGGAGGAGCCCGTCGCTACAGAGTAATCCAATCCAATAACGACTATCCCCGGCTAACCATCTGAGAGCCCTTCAGTTGACAGCCTGATAATCCGTCTCAGGGATATAAAGCAACCAGTGAAAATGTTTTGACTTTCTAGCATATGCTCAGTGCAACATCAAATTCATTACCTATTTAATAACATAAAATAAGCAGAATTTGCACTCCATGACTTCATCCATTTATGTTAATCAAAAAATGTTTCTGGTACGTATTTTCAGAATAAGTCAGTACAATACCTATCTGAATAAATTATAATAGACATGATGAGTAATTTAAAAACACAGAGAAAATAACAGATATAAACAAACAGCATCATTCTGATGTTAATTGGATGACTATCAGCCTGTTGTTTGTGTCAATGGAAAGTGATGAATGCATTACGCATCAAGTGTCTGTATGAGAGAAATGGAGTCTGATTTATGACTTATGATGAGATGTTGCAAAGATTTCCCCTTCGGTGCGTCTACCATTCTACAGAACTATACAAAAATGGCAGTTTCCAGCACAAACACATCCACTCTTGGTCAACACCTTACAGGGGGTGCATAGAGTTAAACTAAAAACAATTAATATTCCAAATTTAGCATGCACAGCTGAAGCCATGAGTACAAAGCTTGTTTATTGCAATAACTTTGAAGTACTACATGAGATTTTAATTTGAAGAAATAGTCAAACTGTTGTCATTTTATATATGATTCATTTGATATGAAATCACATAAAAACCATATACATATAAAATAAGATTTGATTTAAAATGTTTAGGAGCTAACTGTTTAAAAGCTAATGTTTAAAAGTAGGTTGGCAGATTCTGTAAACAGCCCTAATTTTCCTCTCCTCATTGATTCCCCTTTTTTATAAAGTTTAATTTTCAACTTTGAGAGCCATGAGACTTTTTTGTAAAATGGCATGTCCTTGAAGTTTTACAAGTGTTCAATGCTAATGTTTACTAATTAAAATTATTCTTAAGGCTCCATTCATTTCTAGCCCTGTCCACTTGTTTGCATCCACTAGGTAACTTCAAATGAGCAAGTGCACTTGGGAAAGTGAAAGCAATAATGGCAGGATCCACCAGTCATTAGAATGGCTCCCACAACAACTTTTCCGTAAGGACTAAACATAGCGGGTTTGTCATAGAGCGAATCGAACAAAGTAAACTTGAGTATTAGGTCACCAAAATAAAATGTTACACACATAAGAGGGGGAGGGGGACGGCATCAGGTTTAGCTTCCTCGCTAACTGAGCAGCTGAAGCCAGCCATTGGTGGCACTGCTGTAGCATGCAACTGGCTAACTGGCAGAACAGACATTAGCAGCTGATCTCGATGTCATCATTGTTCTCTTACCAATGCCCAGGACTTCAGAGGTCCCGGTTGAGCTCTAGAGAGAACAAAGGCGCAGGCTTTAGGGCGTGTTGAAAATGAAGATCAGTTCAAAGAGCGAGTGCAGTGCTCAGTAACTGTGGAGGTCTTCACCAGGTGCTTCCATGTCTGTTTACCAGGCAGCATTCTGGGACAAGAACGTCACTGACTGACTCCAGCAGCACGCATGCACCGAGCACGCCTGTCACTGGACAGTCTGGTGGTGTGTCAAAAACGAGAGCGCTGCCTGTCTAGAAAGCATTTCTGGGCGTCGTTCGCGCACTTGCAACGCTCCTGTGCGTTTTGGTGAGTCGTTTGCGCTGTCTGGACGCTTTCGCAGCAGCTTTTCGAGCGTCCCAGACGCGCCCTCGGTGCCTAAATAGGCAGTCTAGGACTAGGTAGGCGGCTCAGTGGGTTTTGAAACACAGCCTGCTCCTGCACTTCGCTATAACGCTTTTGCATACATATGGAGAAGTAAAAACACACTAATCGGAGCCACACGCAGCCGACACAACTTTGAAATGAATTTGGCGATATCATAACGACAAAAACCTTTGCCGTTTAGGGGTATGCTGTAGCGATTTGTGAATCTTACGAGTCGGATCTCTTCAATGAATAAGTTGAACCGGTTCACTAAACCGATTCGACTCGCAATGCAACCGACACGATGAACGAGAACCTTTCGAATACTGAGCCAAGAACCGATAAATAACTGAGCTGATATGAATATAATCAAGTTTCTAAATGTAAATGAATATTTTATTGATGTTCTAAATTACTTTGTTTTATGAGCTGAATCAATCGTTATTTTTGAAATGGTTCTTTAAAATAAACTGATTAGAATGAACCGATTCGCGGACCTACGACCATACTGTCAAAAACTACTTGACTTCTATAGCAAGTCATAAGAGTTTCGAACGTTTGAAAGAGTCATTTGCGCACAATTTTGAAATGACTTTGCTGATGAGAGAAAACCTGGCCGTTTAGGCTGAAACGGTTCGTGAAACTTTTGAATAGGATCTTTCGGAGAATAAGTTAAACCACTCTGAACCGAGAACAGCCTATTTCACATATATGATGTTGTTGTTATGTCGTAAAAGAATTGTTGGATTCCTTTTTAACGGTTCTTGAAAACGAACTGTTCTAATGAACCGATTCTCGGAAATGAGTCGGACTTTCCACCACTGTCAAAAACTACTGAACTGCCTACCTATTCAGCACTTCTGGAAATCACACGAATAGTTTAAACGTTTGAATGAGCAATTTACCCACTACTTCTAAATGACTTGAATAACGGTTAAACAAAACCTTGCCATTTAGGAAACTGCTGTGAATCGTGCTGTGGGGTCGGCAGGTTCGTTCGGCTCGTTTGCTTCGCAACAGAGGCGGGGCTCTGATGCTCTGTGTGTCCGCGCGCGCATGTCAATAAAGTTTTTTCGAATAGTTCAGTGTGCCTTTTGGAGAATGGGTAGCGTCACTGATGGTAAGGATTTATTTGCTTTGGTGTATATTTATTGTTTGATCTTTATGTGGCAAATCAGTGTGATTTATTACAACGGTGCCCGGGTGTATGTGTTTTTGTAGCTAAAAGAACTCACTTAAAAATGAGATCAATATGAGGAATTATAACTAGTTAGCCATGTGATATGCTAAAACTGATGCACTGGTGTGTGTGTGTGTGTGTGTGTGTGTGTCCTTTCACAGATGAGGTTATTCGGAAGCGTCTTCTTATCGATGGAGATGGAGCTGGAGACGATAGGCGCATTAACGTGCTTATGAAGAGCTTTACCAAATGGTGTCATTCCAATTTCTCACCAGAGGAAGGGTAAATAAACTCTTATTATGATCTGTGATCGCTCTAATTTCTTATAATGGTAGTTACCATAGCCTTATGTATAATGACTTGATTGTCTCTGTTGCTGCAGGTTCTCACAGTATCAGAGGATGTTGACATCTTTGGCTCAATGTGAATTCTCCATGGGGAAAACCCTGCTTGTGTATGACATGAACCTGAAAGAAATGGAGAATTATGAAGCAATCTATGCAGATATTGGTAAGACCTCCAGGTGATATGCCTGTGTGACTTTGTCAGGTATCATTAAGATTTGTTGAGTTGCATAGCATAATATTCTTGTTTCTTCTCTTCAATATAGAGAGAAGTATAACGTCAGCCCATGAAAAAATTGCAGAGTGCAAAAAGGAAATCCAGAGAGCAAAAAGGATAAGAAAAAACCGCCAAGGTTCAGTACAGCTTCTTTGGAGAAAACTGACATTCTGTCCTTTCTATTGTTTTCTATTTGGTTGTATCACTCATTTCTGCTGTTCTCTAATCTAATTCTCATTTGTAGAGTATGATGCTTTGGCCAGAGTTATCAAGCAACATCCAGACAGACATGAGACCTTAAAGTAGGTTTGAAATTCATGTGTAGGTCAAATCACATCTGTATTAGCATGTAATATATTTATTACTTGGTTCATTATGTATTAAATCTGTAGTCTGTATATCCTTTATAAAAAATGACAAGCGGGACACCCTACGGCAGGGATGCATATGGACCCACCAGCTATTGAAGTGTTTTTGTGATCTTATTTCTGCAGGCAGCTTGAGGCTTTAGACAGAGAGCTTCAGCAGCTTTCACACATCAAAGAGAATGTGGAGGACAAGGTAAGGGAATGAGGAGTTTCTTGATGGTTTTGTAGAAATACACCATCATTTGCTTAAATATTTACTCAGATCTTTTTTTTAACCATGTTCACAGTTGGAACTTCGTAAGAAACAGTTCCACGTCCTTCTCACCACCATTCAGGAACTTCAGCAGACTTTGGAGAGTAAGTAGTTAAACTGAATAAAGGCTAGACGACCCAGATGTATACTGATTCTAAACTGCTTTGCAGTTACCAGCGATCAGGTTGTAATCATCTTCCTGTTTTGTGGTCTAAATTTGTGTTTGGTTATCTTTTTAGATGATGAGAAGATGGAAAGTGATGATACCCAGGAGAGCTCGATGGAAAATGGAGACTAGACTAACATTTTTCCAGTTTTTCTGGAGATGTACCCATTATCCTGTTATTTTTATTTTATTTTTCATGAACATGTTTTCTAAATTCAGTCTCTTTTTTTTTTGTTGGCGATGTACAGAATTAAAGTGATTTTTTTACAAACTGAATCTAAGTTGTTTTATTTTAGCATATAACCCATTCTAGGTGAAGGTTTGAGCACAACATAAAACATCTTTGAACAAATACTGTATGCGTAGTAATCATATTTCGTCCCCTTTAATCCAGAGGCTTCATAAACAAAATTACTTTTACTGTGACTTAACTGGCATAGTTCAAAGAGAATGTTATGAACATCTCCAAAAGATTATTCTTTTACTGTTGTTTTGTTTATAGATAAGGTAAATGTTCAGAACAAAATTAATTCGTATGAAGATACAACATAAAAATGGTAAACTGAAATGTGTTAATGCCATAAAATTGCCAGAAGAATTGTCACTGGGGCGGTGCAATGCCTGCTGCTTATATACACTACCATATATTTTTACTATTTAAAAAAACTTTTCTATTTGAATATTTTTTTAAATATAATTTATTCCTGTAATTAATACTTTTATTTAGCAAGGATGCTTTAAAATGATCAAAAGTGATGATAAAGACCTTTATAAGGTTAGCCTAAATACTGTTCTTCTGAACTTTCTATTCATCAAAGAAACCAATCAGAATGATTTCTGAAGCATTCTAATGATGATAAAAATTCAGCTTTGAAAACACAGGAATAAATTACATTTTAAAATATATTCAAATAGAAAACAGTTATTTTAAATAGTAAAAATATTTCAAAATTTTGCTGTACTTTGGATCAAATAAATGCAGGGTTGGTGAGCAGAAGATACTTTTTTTTTTTTTTAAAACATTAAAAACCTTACTCTTCAAAAACATTTGACTGGTAGTGTATGCTCGTAGCGATGAATGATTAGGCTCCTCCCGAACCTATGTTTGGAACTATATTTATTTTAAAGAAATTTAGCACACTTTTTAAGCAAAATATTTCACAGGAAGAAATTTGTTCGTGAGTAACGTACATAAACCAGCAGATGTCGCTGCTGCTACAATAAGGAACATCACTAAAACTAAATGCCTTTTAAGTAAAAGTCCTTAGAAGATCTATCCGTCTATCATAAATGGTTAAGTAATGCTTATTAAAATCTACTTTTAGTATTGATGACAAGGGTTAAACGCTCAGAACTGCAAATCTACCTCATAAACGGAAGGTCAGCGTGAGCATATCTATCCATCTAAGTTCAATCTATCTGTCTGTCTGTCCAAAATGTTTAAGTAATACTTATTAAAATCTAATTTTCTTAGTAATGACAAGGATTAAATGCTCAGAACTGCAAAATCTCCCTCATAAGCGGAAGTTAATGTTAGCAAAACTTGCAGGAGGACTCTGAAGCACAGTGTCTGAGTGAGTTTGATGTTTTCAGACGTGCAGTGAGGGAACAGTGTGGACAATGGGGCTGTTTTTATGCTGTGCAGATGTACTCTACATCTCTGACAGCAAATCTGAAGTGTCGTATAGGCCAAGAGTGAAGTGAAGGAAGAGCTGCGTAGCTGTTGTTATTCACAGAGCTCACACTTAAGGGGTCATATGATGTTGCTAAAAAGAACATTATTTTGTGTATTTGGTGTAATGGAAATTCAGTACCTTTATATTATATGTTGGAAATCAAAAAAATAAATAAATCCAAAAAAAATAAAATAAAAGCAAGGTGTGCTGTGATTGGCCAGCTATTCAGTGCATTATGATTGGCCAAATACCTCAAGCGTGTGACGGAAATGTTACGCCCCTACCATATTGTGATGATGCCCTGTCAGGCCGGAGCGATGATTCAAAAACATGAAAACCCAATAAAAACTAAACCTT
>NW_015662957.1:665316-689058 GCF_001515625.1 Sinocyclocheilus rhinocerous
CTAGTCGTGTCCATTTTTGGAAGCGCGGCCTTGAGTGAGCGGCGGCGGTCTAGAGTGAGCAGAGGCCGGGGGCTAGAGTGAGGAACAGCCGGAGGGCTAGAGTGAGCGATGGCGGGCGGGCTTGAGAACGGCGTGGCCGGAGGGCTAGAGTGAGCGGTGGCGGGCGGGCTTGAGAACGGCGCGGCCGGTGAATTCGATGAAAGAGCATCTGGAGGGCTTGCAGAAACCACATGTGACGACCCCGGGCTGGACTCCGCTTCGTCCACGGTGAAAGCCGATCCGGCGCAGGCGTGGCTGACTCTTAACTTTTATAAAAAACATCTCTTTTTGAGACTTTAGTCTTTGCAACTTTACAGATCTTCTTTATGCACCAAGAGCTTGTAACACTCCAAAGAGAAAGGAAAAATTGAAATCCCATCATATGACCCCTTTAAGACAGAAGGGTAGCGTGGATTCAATTTATCAACTAGAAGTAATGCAATTTAAAAAAAGCATACTGCATGTTTTAACCTGAAGGTCAAGTTTAGCTGTTAGAAATTAATTTAGGCCTAACATCTAATTATATTATATAACTATGTAGCCTACTGTGCTTTTGGCATGCATTTTGTATTTTAATATAGCATGTTAGTGGAAAGATCATCCATCCTTTCTGGCCTTTGAATCTTCATTCATGCTTAGAAGACAGTTTGGGATGTTTTAATCAGCAGCATAGTGGTGCACACTGAAAGACAACACATGCGCTAAGGTCATTTGCGTTATGCCCTCAATTCAGATTCTCTGACACAATGCAAAACTAATGTGACTATAAGAGAATAAAGGTTACAAAGTCACATTTGGCATATTAACACTTCTGTAATACAGCATCATCACAATGGCTTTTACCTTTCCAAATCATCAATACTGGGTGCATCTAAGAAAAAAATTGGCAAGATAAATAAATATATATATATATATATATATATATATATATAACTTATATATCACTTTTGGGAAGCATAAAAAATACTAAAGACTCTTTTCTGAAACAGACAGAGACTGTACATTTGTTTTCATATCCTAACATTGTTTATCTCACACACACACACACACACACACACACAAAAACTGACACTATATTGACTCATCTGCAATATCACTGTTAAGAGCCACATCTCTATTATCTGGTTTATTCAACACAGGTAAAGGCTTCCCCTGTGCATGATATCTGATTATTTCCACTGACTAATTACAGCTGAGCTGTGCTGCTCTGAATGCACACAGTGAGATGTGAAGAACAGTAGAGTATTACGCATTATGCCACATCCTATGAATAATCTATAGTGGAGTCCCAGCAGTCAGCTGCAGTGCTTCTAATTGGGTTCCTGATTTAAAACGTCTACGGCAGCCAAATTCCCCTTGCCCTAAGGAAATGGAGATCAGCTCTCAGGAAGACTCGGAAGACACATGGGAGCCAGATGACTCAGACTCAGATTGGATAGATAAACAGGGAGAATTTTGTCTCTTCGAGTAAACAAAACTTTCCCAGCATACTCCCATTGTCATGAGGGATGCATTTGATTGACGTTGTTTGGCCAAGGGCTTCAGTGATAATGGGCCAATCAGAAAAAGTATGGAAACATGGATATTTTTCCCCCATTTTGCTGTGTCTGTATCATTCTCGGTCAGTGGAGACCATTATTTTCTCTTGATGACCATACAGGCACACAAAAAGCCATGTTTGCCACTAACATCTGTACTTACAGTTGAAAACAGAAATCTGCATCACCTACAGTATTTAATATATATATATATATATTGTAAACCTTGGTGAAAAAGTAATAACTTTATGAAACGACTTTACTATATTGATAATATCATTTAGGCCATGCAGGCTGTTGGATGTGTTAAAGGAATAGTTCACCCCAAAATGAAAATTTGCTGAAAATGTACTAGCTCTCAGGCCATGCAAGATGTAGATTAATTTGTTTCTTCATCAGAACAGATATGGATAAAGTTAGCATTACATCACTTGCTCACCAATAATTTTACTGAATGAATGTGAATGGGTGCCGTCAGAATGAGAGACCAAACAGCTGATAAAAACATCACAGTAATCCACACGAAACCAATTCATCAAGTGAAGTCTTGTGATGTGAAAAGCTGCATGTTTGTAAGAAACGTGATCATCACTTCTAGACAAAATAATCCAGCTATAATCTATCATAAAAGGGAAAGTTCACCCAAAAATGAAAATTCTGCCATAATTTACATTAAGATATTTTGAAGAAAATTGATAACCAAACAGTTGATGGACCTGACTTCCATAGTATGGGAGGAAAATACTATTTAAGTCAATTGTTTGGTTACAGAATATCTTAAGAATATCTTCTTTTGTGTTCAGCAAAATAAAGAAATTCATAGAGGTTTGGAACAACTAGAAGGTTAGTAAATGATGAAATAAGTAAGTGAACTGTTCTGTTTCGTTAACAAAGCTATACCATAGGTCTTTGGTGATAATGGGCCAATCAGGAAAGGTATGAAAACATAGATAACTTTTCCTCATTTTACAATGTGTCAGTGTCATTCGGTCAAAGGCGACCGTTATTTCCTCTTGAGGAACATACAGGCAAACAAAAAGCCAGGTTTGCCACTAGAATACTAGATGACACAATGTGAAAATCTGCTTTTGCATCCTGAGATAAACTACATATTCTGATAGAAATGTGTTAAAGCTGCACAACTTTTTTTGCAGTCACAGTTAGTTTTTAAAGTAATTTAAATGCCCAGAGGTCACAAAACTAATCTATCTTGTACCTGTGTTTCTCCAGACACTATCTTCTTTCACTCTCTACTTTTCTAGCAGTAAATGCAACTCCAGGTAGTCCTATTCTTTCTTTTTGAAAGACAGAGCTCGTCTCCCTGAGAGCGACTATAACATGCCGTCACACATCTTTCCATCGCTATGGTAACGACACTGAGGTGCACATGAAAAGAAACCAATGTGCTGTAACATGGGAACATTAGATCAGGACTAGGTCAGTATGACCCGCAATTGGTGATCCATTCACCCATAAGGCAGTCCGATGAACAATGACACTCACATTTCACTATGTGAAGTACCTGAGCTTTGCCAGTTGTATCTCTGGCTTGAAATGTTGCAGCCTGCATCTTTGGCAAGTATATTTCCCAATTAGCATTTTTATTGGTTGATAGCAGGGTCACTAACATATAACAGCGTCCATACATATGTATGTATGTATGTAAAAAAAAAAAAATATATATATATATATATATATATATATATGCCAAACTACTTAATAACTACACAGTTTCTTTTAAAGAATTTCATTCTTACAATGAGGCTTTTTTTTCTTTTTCTTTTTTTTTTTGCAGAAGACTGTATAGTCACATAGTCACAAGTTGTCAAATTTCTTATCCAATCAATAATTATCAGCATAGGTTTTGTTTTGAATTTACATTTCTGTATAGACATAAGATAGGAACTGTCATCACAAATCTTATACAAGCAAGGTCAATGAGAAATAAGATAAGAGATTTGTATACTGCACTGTCTGAGCAATTGTCTGCCCCTGATAAATTTAGATCTGATTACTGACTTTGTCTATTCACTTAATGGCAGTCAGACAGTCATCAGATTCCTATGAATAACTCCATATTATTGAAACAGCTGATTCATTGTTGTGGACTGAGGATTCATCAATACGATGACGGTTCCTAGAACAGAAAACACTGCAGTACGTTCAGTCTAGAGGAATGGACAATATCTTTATTGGCTTTGCACAAAATACATTAAAGCATTCACACCCACTGATCAAAAATGCAAATATCAAGACAGAAACTCATTCACATTGAAATGCAACAGCAACCAGAACAAGAACTTTAACATGTACTGGAATGTTTTTTTTGTTTTTTTTTTGGTCTTGCTTAATAGTCTTTGTGGTTTATAAAGCCTCATGCATTTAAAAGGAACAGATAAAGAATAAGAAAATACACAAGAAAGTAAGACAATTAAGTATTGATTGTATTTCAATCACCGTGTGATCATAATAAAGGCCACAGAACAGACAATATGGCCCTGTTAGTTAGGAGAGAAATGATATACAAGCTGAAACTGAAACTGAAAAAGGTTAATATGGTACAACTTCATGCAGTTCATCAATACAGTGCAAACATTAAATACTGTAGTCATATACTGTAAATGTGGAAACACAATAGTGCAAACACCAAACCAACAAGCACTGCCATGACATTATTCTGGAGATAAGAAATCCAGAAACCCAACAAACAGTAATCTAACATCTATACTGACAAATGAATCTCTGTTATATACTGTAAATTACAAACACCTGCATCACCTACTCTAGGTGATCACCATTAGGACAGGTACACTTAAAGGAACAGTTCACCCACAAATGAAACATTTCTGAAAATGTACTCACCCTCAGGCAATTGAAGATGTAGATGAGTTTGTTTCTTGATTGGAAAAGATGTAAAGATATATTTAGCATTCCATCACTTGCTCACCAATGGATCCTCTGCAGTGAATGGGTGCCGTCAGAATGATAATCCAAACAGCTCATAAAAACATCACGATAATTTACAAGTTATCCACATGACTCCAGTCCATTAATGCACATCTTGGAAAGTGAAAAGAAGAGTGTTTACTCATTATTAACCCATTTAATCCCAATTTTTTTTCAGACATGAAAATATCCAGATGATGTGTCATTAGTAACCCTTTAAAATAATTTTAAAAAAAAATTCTTTTGGGAAAAGTGTGTGAAAAATTGTGTTTTATGTTCGGTCACAATTGTGACCGGTGGGATAATGTGTATACTGAATTAACATATTTCTGCAGTCACAAAAATTGTTATATATCTCAGCCCAGCTATTCGAAACTCTGTTTGATCACATTCTAGGGTTACTATTATGCATAAAAACCCTTGTACAACACTGATAAGAATACTGAGATAAAATACAAAAAAAAAAAAAGAATAATAATAATACAACCATCAACGTATTTCAAAATTGTTACTTTATTGTAACATATATCAGAAAATGATTGTATTAGTGCTACCAGTATTACAACATCAACTGTTGTAACTTATTTGTAACATTTGAACTTTTAATTTAGTGCAATATTTTGTGATTGCAACATTTTAGTGCATTTTTCACTAACAACTGCAATTGGATTCATATGTATACATAAATTCACTGTTATCGCACCGGTCACAATTGTGACCATCAACATGTTTACTGATTCTATGACAACACTCAACAAAATTGAATAATTGTGAATTCATATATTAATACTAGACACCTTAAAGATAATGTGGATCAAAAATCTTTGTCATATCATTGTTAACATACTTTACTAGCCTTCTCATGGTGCAAACAGGAAATAAACTGCTCTGGTCATGTGACACTTTGCACTAGCCATGTGAAACTGCACATATTATTTATTTGAGACCCTTTATTTTTTCCATATTTGCAAGAAATGCACTAAAACATCAGTCAGTAAGGTTTTTAGAGCTTTATAAATGAAAACCCTCTTTACGGTCACTATTGTGTCAGGTGGGATTAGATGGGTTAAAGGCACAATATGTAATTTTTCGCCGCTAGAGGGCGCGTATTCAAAATAAACAAAGAAGACACGGTCCGTGTCACTAGTCAAAATTGCTTATTTCTCTGGATTTAAACATTCTTCGAAACATTTGGGATAATGTAAATACACAAGTCCGAAAAATGTTCTAGTGGTTTTTGGATATTTTAATTAAAAAAATCTTACATATTGGGCCTTTAAGCTGTTTTAACTTCACACCGTCGCTTCTGGTCAAAATACCAGTCCATAATCCATAAAAACACTTTCTCCAGTGAAAAGTCCATCACCTATTATCCTCTCACATCAAAATCCACTGACAAATTTGTTTCATTTTGTTTTCACTTGTAAACAGTGCTTAATCTGTGCATATTTCTCTCCTGATTCAGACTAGATGACTTTTTCGCTAGAGACAGAAGTATGGTGGATAGACATTCACAAGACGTTAACTGATGGACTGGAGTCGTGTGGATTACATTTGGGTTAGAATTATGTTTTTATCAGCTGTTTGAACTCTCATTGTGACGGCACCCGTTCACTGCTAAATAATGCTACATTTCCCTAAATCTGTTCCAGTAACAAAACAAACTCATCTACATCTTGGATGACCTGAGGTTGAGTAAATTTTTGGGTAAATTTGGGTAACATTTTTGGGTAAACTGTTTCTTTAAAAGTCAACATGAAATATTTCTTAATGCACATTCATGCTCTGACTTTGGATGATTCATCTGTGAATGTTATTTAAAAGAAATTTAAATAGCTTGAAAAAAGTTTCTCCTTGTAACCTTTAATGAAAACATTAATTTGTTCTGCCTCTGAAATGACTTTCCTGTAGCGATGGATAGTGGATGGTGTTAACCAGTGACTGAATAGCTATTGTTTTAGCAACTTCATATTCGTTATGGCTCCAAATATGTCCCATTATGGAAGTAAAATAGGTTGCAAACATCAATTCATGTTGACTTTATGGCCGCCTACACACTTGAAAAAGCTCTGATGGAGCATTTGACAAATAGGAATCATTTTAAAGTTGTGGAAAGAGTCGGTTCAGTTTCAAATGGAGCAGAAATAGGCCTACTATTTAGATTACAAATGGACTGTCTCTAAAAACTTTTGGTCGTAGTTACATAATATCACTTTTGCAAACTCTTCATTTTTCCTCGTCCTTCAGATGCGTCATCTCCATTAAAAACAATGGATTTGCAGAGCTCCCTGCAAGAACTATTGCACTTGAGTTTCACATTTGGATGCAATGACCTTTGTTCAGTAAATAGTGATATTTCAGTAACATTTATGCACAGTAAAATGAAAAACCATACAATACATCTGAGGATCCCTGTCATTTATTTTAAAAACTTATTAGTATTCTCAACAAACAAGCCTTTATTTATTTATATAATCAGAAATAAAGGATGCATTTTAATCTATCTGTTAAACTAATCTTTTCCTTCTTCTCTTGTGCTCAGTGTTGAACTTTGCCCTTAGAAATGGGTCCCCTGTGTTAGGGGATTACAGAGAGGCAGAGGGCGTTACTGATTGGTGTAGGAGGTGGGCCCACTATAATTTCCCACCTGGCTGTACTCTGATTGGGCGAAGTCCCCCGTTCCAGTAAAAGCTCCTCCTGACTGATCAAAGCTTCCCTGGTTGTAGACCTGCTGGTTGAAGGCTGTCGTTTGTTTTTCTGAGGACGAGGCAGGGTACCTTGCTGCACCTCCCTTGTGCCATCCTGTCTCTTTAAACACAAACCAGATGTTTCCAGCCCACAGCACGAAGTTCAAATAACCAAATACCTGTGGAAAAAATGCCTTGATGAATACAAGAGATAAACATAGTTTTATTCTAAAGCCCTTTGAATAAAACCGAAGAACTTCAGCAGTTCTACAAAATATTAAATATTTAAATGTTATTAATTTATTAAATGTTTAAAAAATTAGATTTTAAATATTGCATATTATAATACATTTTAAAATATTTGTATAAATACATTTAATATTTAAAGTATTTTAATATATTTATCACATGAGCCTTCAGAAATCATTCTAATGAGCTGATGTAAAAGTGTTTCTTAAAATTATGTTAAAATCAGTCATGACATATATAAAATATTTAAACACATAAAGTATAATTTGATAAATATTTTGTGCCCATTAATGGATAGTTCATCCAAAAATGAAAATTACCCCATGTTTTACTCACCCTCAAGCCATCCTAGGTGTATATGACTTTCTTCTTTCAGATTAATATAATCGGAGTTACTGTATATTAAAAATGTCCTGACTCTTCCAAGCTTCATAATGGCAGTGAATAGGGGTTGAGATATTAAAGCCCAAAAAATGCATACATCCATCATAAAAAGTGCTCCACACAGCTCCAGAGGGTTAATAAAGGCCTTCTGAAGTCATTCAATGCGTTTATGTAAGAAAAATATCTATATTTAAAACTTTATATACCATAATCTCTAGCTTCCGCTAACTGTCGTATACGCATTCACTAGAGAGTGGCGTTCCAGCAGATGACATAGAATGTAGTATTCACTTCAGAAGGGCTTTATTAACACCCCTGAGCTGTGTGGAACACTTTTTATGATGGATGGATGAACTTTTTTGGGCTTTAAAATCTTGACCCCCATTCACTGCCATTATAAAGCTAGGAAGAGTCAGGACAGTTTTTTAATATAATGGCGATTGTATTCGTCATAAAGAAGAAAGTCATATACACTTAGGAGGATGACTTGAGGGTGAGTAAATCATGGGATAATTTTCCTTTTGTGGGTGAACTATCCCTTTAAAGGTTGTAAATGAAAGATTAGACACCCAAATACAAGTAACATACACTAAATTGCCAAAAGTATTGGGACACCTCCTTCTAATGAACAGGTTTGACTACTTTAGTAATTTCCAAGAGAACAAATCATAATGTTTAACCATATAATGATATTCTAGGGAATTGTGTGCTTCTAATTTTATAGAAACAGTTTGGGCAGGACCTTTTTCTATTCTAACATGACAATGCATCTGTGAATAAGGCAAGGTTCAAAAAGAAATGACTGATTCAGTCAGTGTGGAAGAACTTGACTGGTCTGCAGAAAGCTTACAATTTTTAAATACATGAATTATGTTTCCATCTTTATTGCCACAGTGTGAAAAAACTGAAAAGTGCCTTTTCAGTTCTAAAGAAGTACCCAATACTTTTGTCCATACAGGTCAGTGGTGTTTGGTGATGAGTTTTTGGCTCAAGTTCTGCATTTAAAGTCACACCAGAGGTGTTCAGCTGGGATTAGGACTTTGCTTTCTACAGACCAATTATGTTCTTCCACACTGACTGAATCAATCATTTCTTTTTGAACCTTGCCTTATGCACAGAGGCATTGTCATGTTAGAATAAAAAAGGGTCCTGTCCAAACTGTTGCTATAAAATTAGAAGCACACAATTCCTTAGAATATCATTATATGCTTTAACATAAGCATTTAACATATTTAAGATTTTTACTCATGGAAATGACTAAAGTAGTCAAACCTGTTCATTGGAAAGGGGTGTCCCAATACTTTTGGCAATATAGTGTATGTGGCTAGAGTGGCGTAATCTGAGTAACTCATGCCGTACCACAGATGTGTTCAGGCCAGACCATCTGGGTCCGTACACTGAGCTGCACTTGTTGGTCTGCACCTTACATGCAGACATGAGCAGAACCACCTCATCTGGATCAGTCGCCGCCTTTACATCTGAAAGACCTTTTGCCCAGGCAGATGAACTCACTAGCCACATAAATGAGAACACCACCATCACTATGAAGTCCTGGGGAGCATCAAGAAAGCATGTTACATGTATTTCGATTCAGACTCTGTTGCTAATTTCAAGAACTACTTTATCATTAAAAAAATTACACACTAAAAGCTCTACACTCAATTACTATGATTTGCATGCAAGAATGAATTACAGTATGCTAAGTATGACTACATTTAATGTGGGTGTTTTACAGTATAAACAGCAGCTCATGTCTTGTTTATTAATCTTCTCTAATAGCAAGGCTTCGACAGAGATTCAAGCATTTAGCTTGTCTAAAATAACACCAGGGCTCACAATGAGAGGGCCACGGTTGTTTTCGCGGTACTTGTTCTGGAAAAAGATGTAGACCACAGTGGCCAACAAGGAGTACAGGAAGGAAAAGACAGCAATGGTGACGAAGAACTCGGCAGAGGAGGAAAAGTCTCCGATCAGGTAAAGCCGCTCTTGTCTCCTTCCCTCACACATCGGCACGTCAAATTCCACCCGGTTCAACCTGTTTCATGTAAGGCACAATAACATGGTACTTTTTAAATACAATTTGTGGTTAGATTAGGTATACTTCAGTGTCAGCATTTACTAACTAACACTGGATAGTAAGATATATAGTCTCTGTCATAAGGTTACTTTAGTTCTTTTCTATTTCTGCCTTGTCCTCCTTTGATAACTATGAAGTTGAAGCCCAGCTCTACTAAATACAGTGAGACCTGAGGGCTACTTCAAAGCATCACATTGCTGTGGGCATCTTGTGTGTGTGCTTGACCTTTTAGGGCAACACAACAACAACAACAACAACAACTTGGACACATATTATTTGAGACTACAAAAGAATTCCAGTCTGTCAAAAACATTTTCAGTTATGGTGGTGATTCATTACAGAACTCTGTTGTCTTCTGTTCTTTAATTTGACAGCATATGACTTCAACTCTGTTACCACAATGGATAACAATGAAGACAGGATCTGGTGTGTGATTCTAGTGTATGTGTCAACTCATTTATTGAGTACAAATGAGTGAGTGTGTTTCTGTCTCAGAAAGAATTTCTCATCTCTGAAATTGCTAAAGAAAATTTATATTTAAGACAGAACTATGAGGTACTTGAAATGGAAGATAAGGCTTAGCCTTCTAAATCTTCTATTCAACCATTAATTTATTCACACAGACAAAGGCCATTGGAAATATGGAAAATTTATTAATTTGTCAATTGGTAATCTGATAATCAACCGTTATATACATACTGTATATGTATTAGGGTTATGAAAGCACTGAATGCACTTAGATTCACTGATTTACTAGATGAACTAATTTAATTTTATATCTCCATTGTATACTGATCGGCTACTCACAAATCAGGCAACCAACTGGACCTTATTTACACACGACACTGCTCCACTGATCATGTACTGGTTACTCCACTGCACACCTCGGATCACTTCCTCCTCACTCTTAACCTTAACATGGTTCCTGAATCCTGACACAACACATACAAGTCCACATGCCATCTTTCGATGTAACCTACGCTCACTCTCACCCTCCCAACTATCTGCTATGATTTCATCTTCGCTTCCTCCCCCTAAACAGTTATCATCTCTTGATGCTAACAGTACTACTGATATTGCTCCTCTCTTACATCTTGTTTAGACACTGTCTGCCCCTTGTCTTCCAGGCCAGCTCGTACCACCCTTTCTGCCCCTTGGATGTCTGATGTTCTCCGCGAACATCGTTCTAAGCTCAGGGCTGCTGAAAGGGTATGGGACAAATAAAAAAATCCTACTGACCTTAATGTGTATCAGTCACTCCTCTCTTCCTTCTCTGCTAATGTCTCCAATGCTAAAAAGACATACTACCATAACAAAATTAACAATTCGTCTAACTCTCGCTTGCTCTTTAAAAAAATTTCGTATAACCCCACTACTTAAGAAACCCACCCTTAACCTATACAGTCAATATGATTGATTGATTTTACAAATCAATATGATTAGATCATGACAGAATGAAAGACATATAGCAACAGTGGTGTATAAAATCATCAACTTTGACGTGTATGAACAAGCTATGGTGAATGAAAAAATATTATACTGAACCTGAAAATCTTCCCAATTAGCACAATCAATTAATTAAAAAAATTGTTCTGATGCTGTGAATTATGTTTCCATTTAAAATACTGAATCCAACTGTTCTCGCCAAGAGACAAATCTTGTAACTGGCGGCACACAGAGAATACAAAGCTGAAACCATTACCACATAATCAAATGCTCCTGCGTATTAGAGTATTGAATTAAAGCCAGGTAATTATCTCTCTATTGCTCTGCAGAGAATATGCAGGGGTGCTTTAAATTAGTCTTACCTGAATGGGTAAGCAAAGTTGATGCCAATACTGAGGTTGCTGTCGGACTTGTTGATGCAGTCCACACTAACCCGCAGTTGCCCAGAGTAGCCTCCACATGTTGCAAATGCAAAGATGGCAAAAATCTAATGGAACATAACAAGCACAACAGTTAATATAAGAATTATGACATTATTGTTTCTCATCAGTTTATGAAAATACAAGTTATTAGTTAAAATTATTATTATTAATATTATTAATTTGCAGAAAATGCAAGTTTCTGTGGGTTACATTGTTACGCCAGTAGGTGGCTCCAAGTGATTGTTTTTACAAGTGAGTCATTCGTCAGTTAATTCATTCATTCAACCGATTCTTTCAAAACCCCTGAATCATTCAGGAAGGAAACAAGTGACCATTTGAGTGAATCATGGAGTCATTTACTTCACTAAAGCGATTTGTTCTGATTCATTAGTTAAAGAAACACCACATCTGCATGTTGATGCAGATGCACTTTCAAAAGCTAGCACTTTCAAAACTAGCAATACTGTGTGTAAAATATAAGTTATTCAATATTAACTTGTTTATTGAACAGTTGAATAAAAGGAACTGAATATCGGGAATCTTACATCAATAATCTCTCATATGGTCATTGGCTAGTTTTAACGTAACAGAGACGTGACACATCTTTTCAGATAACAAACTATTTTTCATGAGATATTACTTTACCATAAGTCTAATTACAGAAGAAGAAAAACGTTTTTGTAATAACTTGCATCGCCCCGACCTGAAATGACGTCACCAGCATTCATTACATTACAAAAGTTCCATGTTAAGGTTATAAAGAGAAAAGTGCTTAAAGGGACATTGTCTAACTAGAACAGTTGCTCTAATCACCATTATTTTATTTAGATACTGGATTAGCAGCAGTAATGTGAGACTGATCAATTTCAATTAAGTCTGAGCCACTGTAAACAAGCAATTAATTCTCATCCGGAGGAGTCAAGCACATTTGCAAAGGATGTTTGTGAACTCTGAGTGAAACTATGATGCCTGAACATCTTTCATAATAGAGATGACACTCACCAAGAGGTGTTCTCTGTCTCTCTGTCTCCTCTATCTTGTCGTTAACATTTTTCTCTTTTACCTCTCCAGATACCTGTATACCCCCCACCTCTGTCTCATTCCTTCTCACTGTTTTTCTCTTTATATGTCCATTACCCCTTTTTATTTAGGCCATGGATCTATTGTGAAGGCTAGTCTTATTAAGCACATGCTCAAGCTGTCTGAGAGCTAAACGCACTGGCATAAAACACATTTCTGTGACACTGATATGAGAATGGGCTCTCTGTAGGAGGTAATACATCTCAGTGAACCCATATACAAGTCATTCTGCAGATATGCAAGTCTGAAAGCCTGAAAAAAATCAATGATGAGCATATTTTCAAAATTCAAGAGAGACTATAATGTTAAAGAATGAAAGCGCACTGATTGATATAGTGCTCAAAGTTCATTATTTATTTATTTATTTATTTGTAATATTATTCAAAACATTCTGTGGCTGAAGGACATTAATGATTCAAAGACAGTATCTGGCAATGTAACAATGATAATACAAAAAGAAGAACCTGAATACAAACTTTTTTCCCTAAAAATTTACTAACACGAAAAGAAATTGCAAAAATAGAATCTGTTTTTAGACAGGTTTCCCCAAATAGGCAGTCCTGTCCAAACTCACACTGGTTGTTTCTATGTCAGGCCACTCAAACAAACAGGACAACAGGAAATCAACATTCAAATGACATATTACTGTTCAAAAAAGTTTTTTTTGAAGGACACATTAAATTGACCAAAAGTGACAGTAAAGACATTTATAATGTTACAAAAGGTTTCTATTTCAAATAAATGCTTTTCTTTTAAGCTATCTAATTATCAAAGAATTTTGGAAAAATGTACACACAGTTTGCACAAAACAATTATAAGCAGAACTGCTTTCTACATATAATGTTGAAATAATAAATGTTAATATGAAATGTTTCTTAAGCATCAAATCAGCATATTATAATGATTTCTGAAGGATCATGTGACACTGAAGACTAGAGTAATGGCTGCTGAGGTTTTGCCATCACACATTACACTGAAATCTATTAAAATAAAATAAAAACACATTATCACTGTTTTTACTGTATTTTTGATCAAATAAATGCAGCCTTCCTTCAAAAACATTAATAATTATTACTGACCCCAAACTTTTGAATGATTGATTTGTATTTGAATGGTAGTGCATAAAATTGTATAATATATATCATATTTAAATACGTTTTACAGATTTCCCACAAAATCAGCTCAGAAAATGTTGGAAAAACTACATTTAAGAGACAGTTTTTCAGACTTCAGAAGCTCTTCTGGGATACATTATATATATTCATATTGGACTATAAATCCTGCTTAACTTTTTCATATTCACTCCTCTATCAGTCTATTTTTTTATAGTTTTACATTCTAGCTTATTACTTAAAAAGTCTATTCAGGATACAGGTTTCAAACATGATACCTTCAACAATTAATAGCCAGAATGTCACCATGGTAACATAAAGACAGATATGCAGTGAACCTCCTCAACCTAATCACTACAATCTATTCAACTACAGAAATTCTTGCTTTTTTAGTTTTTAGTAAACCTAAAAAAGCTCACAATGGCATAGATACAGTGCGAATCCAAGGACCTCTTCATAGCACATCTACTATTCGAGAAACACTGGAAACCAAATCGCCTTTTTGCACCGCATTTCATTGATTGATTGTGAATAATGACTCATTCATAAGCATAACAGAAATAGAAATTTCACTCATTCTGAATTACAAATGATTCAGTCGAATGATGAGAGCAAATGTTAGCACCTAATAGGTCTCCAATGAATGGGATGTTGGGAGATCTGGAGTCTTACTGTTGTTTTAGAAGAAACTGCACCACAAAACTCACAAAAATCCCACATCTTACAAGAAAAACTACCATAGAAGATTATTATATTAAGTCAGTTTAACTCTATAAATATATAACTGTGTAACACCTGATGGCTGCTATGAGACATACAGGGATTGTGAAGCCAGGACTTACCGGAGCAAATATGACCATACACATTTAAAAGCAAAAGAGATATCCAGCTTCAGAACATATTAGATGTATCTTCTCCTCGTCTCTCTCTGCTCTATCTGCTCGTCTTGTAGTGTGGATGGTGAAGGGGGGAATGTGAGCTCAGGAGAGGGATGGTGCTTCCGCCTGGCTCTCTAAGTATAACCCTGCACTCCCTCTTTTGCTCTGAGGACGGGGGCTGCTCTACAGTCACAAACACACAGAGGGTCTCCCCAAATCACTTCACAATGAAGTCACATGTCATACTGGACACTGAATGCTGCAGTTTTTCATTGAAATGAAAGAGATTGTCCAGAGAGATTTTGTGGCACAGTGATCTGAGTGAATCACCAATAATGATCAGCAACATGGTCTCAGCTACATAGACTTGATTTAGTTTTACTTCCAAGAAATTTCTTAAATAATGTTAATATGGTGAAAGTTATTTAATTGTTAAAATGTTATTAGCTAATATTGCACTTTCAGTTTTTCGGTTTATTTGTTGTCCACCCTATTATGTAGTTTTTCAACCACAGTTTGATAAAATCAAGAATATTTTTGTTTTATATTATTTAGTGAGGGACATTTAAGTGCGTGTCCCTCAAAAAAAACGTTGTGCACATTTGGACTTAAACTGTAAAGACATAATTTTTCTTTAAAAAAATTAATTATGTGTTTTAAAAATATATTTTCAAAAATATATATAACTAATATTATATCATATAGGAATAAAGGACTTTTCATTAGTAATGTACACATACTGTATATACTGTTATGTATTTGTCCTTGACAGGATGAGCATTTTTCGTATTTGCCCCTTTTGTGATGATACAGAAAGATTCTTATACAAGTATATGTCATTTTTCTAAAGTTTCAAAGCCCTAAAGTTAAAAAAAATGGTATAGTAGGGACTTTAGTATAGGGACCAAATCTCACTATTAACTATATTATTAACATATTGGCTGTGTATTAGTGCTTATAAAGCACATATTCTATATGACCATGTCAAAAGCTAGGACACCAGTTTTCTGCCAATGAGCCTGCATCAGTGTGGAAAGGCCTGAAAGACATCACCAACTACAAGACACCATCCCCCAGCACTGTTATTTTATTCTATTCCTATTCTGTATATAGCACACCTGTACATACAATTTATTCTTTTTTTGTGGTTTATATTTATGCATGTGTATTTTATTCACATCTTATTTTTATTATCTGTGTGTTGTTGTTGTCTCCGTGTACTGGAAGCTTGTGACACTATAACAAATTCCTTGTATGTGCAAACATACTTGGCAATAAAGCTCTCTCTGATTCTGATTCTCTGATGTTCTATGTCCCTAATCCTACCCAATAACAACTACCTTACTAACTATTAATAAGCACCAAATTAGGAGTTTATTGAGGCAAAAGTCAAAGTTAATGGTTTGTTAATAGTGAGAATTGGACCTTAAAATATAGTGTGACCAAAAAAATATTAAATGAATAAATAAATAATGTTCTGTTTCATCCTTGCAGGATTGAGGTTTTAAGCAGGACTCTTCAACTGGCCAGTGTCCTGCAGACTTTAGTTCCAACCCTTATCAAACAGAACAAGCTTATCACAGTGTTTAGAATTACTTGTAAATTACCTACAGGTGTGTTTAATTAGGGTTGGAAATAATGTCTGCAAGACACCGTGTGCAACACTACAATAGTGTTGTATGTTATGAGACTGTTAGATGGCATGACGAAAACAGTTTTAGAGTTTATTGTCAATGTCATGTAGATGTCTATTTCAGATGTGTAGAAAATACCAGCCCTGCTAATAAAGCACATGATTAATTGCCACAGCTCTTAATATAAGACAGCACTGGCCTGTCATTATGGCCAAAACAATGATGCCTTCTCAAGGCTAACCACAAAATGCCTGCTCACATATCATGCCAAAGTAACTTGGAAAAGCTACAATCCTTAACAATGAAGCTTATGTCTAAGTAATGGAAATAAGAATTAGAGTCTCATGATGTGTATTAGAACACCTCAACCACTGGTGCTGAATTTCACACATTTGAGATGTTTCATCCCAGCAAAAACTTTCCATAAGATGAGGCGTTTTGCAAGCTTTAAGTCAGTGTTATTTTAGTATCACTGATATACTGTTTTTATTTAGTATTTCTTTTTGAATTAGATTTTATTTTTATATTGTCTATTTTCATTTTAATTAGTTAAGTTTTAATAATTTTGTTGTGTGTTTTTGCCATTTTAATTAGATTTTATTTTAGTTTATTGTGTTAGTTTTTTTAAAAATATATTTTAATTCAGTTCATGTTTAAATTGCTTTAGATATAGATTAGTTAGATTTTAAAAAAAAATGTAAAAATGTATGTGTACAAAATTTAAATAAATGAAATTATACACATACATTTTTCTTCAATAAATTCTGTTTTCACTTGGCTGGAAGATCAGATGAGTTCTGAAAGCTACAGTATGTTTTCATATACCTTCAAGGGATAGTCCACCCAAAAATAAAAATTACCCCATGATTTATTCACCCTCAAAACATCCTAGGTGTATGTGACTTTTTTCTTTCAGATGTCCTACATCATCCGCTGGAATGCCACTCTCGTGAACGCGCACACAACAGTTATCGGAAGCTAGAGATTACGGTTTATAAAGTTTTAAATATGGATATTTTTCTTATACAAATGCATCAATTCACTTTAGAAGGCCTTTATTAACCCCCGAAGCTGCATGGAGCATTTTGTATGCTGGATGGATGCACTTTATTGGACTTCAAAATCTCAACAGCCATTCACTGCCATTCACTTGGAAGAGCCAGAAAATATTTTTTTAATTTTTAATATAATATTTTTAAATAGAACTCCAGTTGTACTCGTCTGAAAAAAGAAAGTCATTAAGGGTGAGTAAATCATTTGGAAATTTTTAAAAGATCATAATTTTATTCCCTTAATCTTCCCTTAAAGAGTTCAACAAATTTTAAGCCTAAGACTTTTTCAGCAAAGTTTTTGTTAAATACCAACTCTCACTGTGCAAGTAAATTGCATGCAAAGTCAAAGTCAAAGCTCAGGATTTATGTTCTCACACTATACGGTCCAATCGTCAAGCTGCGTTTTGACTGCTCACACTATACGGGCGAAATAAACACGGGACCCTGCGTACCCGGAACTGCGTATCCTCCATCGCTTCCGTCCAAACCACACACCATGTCGACATGGTCTTGTTGGTTGTGGTTAGAAGGGATATAGCTACAGCCAGAAGTGATGCAATTTTCAATTCAAGTTTATTTGTACAGCGCTTTTCACGATACAAATTGCTTGGCCAAAGTTTTTTTTTGTTGCTGCCGTGTGTTTTGACTTTGAGCTCCGTCAAGTTAATTCTTTATCGTATATTTTTTATCTTAAAATCAATTTTATGCACCATAATTTTTCGTTTCTATAACGTGTGAATATATCCCCGATCGTATTCTACAACAAAAACAATCAGAGCGCCTTGTTATCAAAAACGAATGCTTAGTTTGTGGTTCATTGTTATTTTTTTAATGACAATCCAGCAACAAAGACACTCACTTATATAGGCTATTAAACAAATAAATTAAAGTTTTATTAACAAAAGTTGCACTTTGGATCCGCCATCATATATTGTCAGTCTTCTCCCCCCAGCTCAAAATACGTTCCCGCGGCTATGCCTGTGGCTTACTATATAGGTCTTCAAATCCCTATAGAGAAACTCAGATTCTTTACTACATAAAAATTTAATAGTTAGTGGGTAAAACCCAATAATAAGCTCTGGTGTCTATACAAAAACCAAGGACAACATAGCTATAACATAGTTCATTCTCTTCAGGTAATTTCTTCATTATGTAAAATGCTTTCATATTTGGCAGTCCTAGAATTGTTGTAAAATAATAAAATAAAATTCCCTTCTTTCCTGCTCATTTCTATGGCAAAGAAAATATGAAATAAAAGAAATAGTTGTCCAACAATCATCAAATCAATTAGAGAATTTAAAATTTTAAAATGTTTATTTCATTCTTTCCAGGCAATTTCTATGGAAATAATTATATAAAATACTTCACTTTTTGGTGGTCCTGGAATTTCTGTAATTGTTTAGTAACATTTTTAAATTTAAATTAAATTAAATTCCTTTTTTAAACTTTTACATATTTTAAGAGTATTGAAATATTAAATTTTTCAAGATTTCAATAAAATAAAATAAAATGTAAATACAAACCATGAGACTAAAGAAATAGTTGCCCAACATTCATAGTCAAATAGAGAAGTTGACTATCTAGATTATTCCCTACAGATTTTCTATTCTTGATTTGATTATTTTAGTGGTGGTATGTTAACAAGCATGCTAAAAGTATGCTGCTTTTGGTGTTAGCTGACAGTTTGCACACTAACACAGAAAAGTTGCATCTTTAAAAGTCATTCTCTATAAAGCAATGCATTATGATAAACAGAGTATGTAAACGCTCTTTATGAAACACAAGTGAACCTAAAACCCTCATTATTATTTAGGACATCCTTTAAATATAAGGAACGAACAGAACAAACCACACTGAAGTTACATCTATCTAATCTGAATTTAGGGTGTCCACATTTTTCTGTACTGATTGTGCCTTACAGTATATCGGGATAACACATCTCAGATCAATGGCAAAAAATGCATTTCAATGAAGAACTCGTGCACATACAGTATGTGCATCTTCAAAGCCACCTACACCACAGTGTCACTGCGAAGAGCTCCTACAATCCCTTATTGATGTGTCAATCATTCAGCCTCACTGAAACCAGAGCTACACCAGAACCAGGGCTGCTAAACAACTTCAGATACTTCCTTGACTCACACACACACAGGCACAGATATCCACACTCACACATATTCCCAAAGAGCAACAGGACAGGCTGAATGCTGCACTAACTGCATTGAACATTGACAATGATCCATGTCATTGAAATGTATTGCAGGGATACAGAAAATCCTCCCAGTGGGAGATATGCTATGCTGGAATAGATTTAAAACTGCTGTTATTTTGTGTATTTAGAAAATAATTTGAAGAAGTCTCATTTTTCATAATTTCAAGTGCCTCTAAAAAAAGTTTAATGATGAATAATTTTAGTTGCCTGAAATCACAGTAGTGCTTGGCTGGTACTTCATTGTTGGAGCTTTGGATCATACCGCCTTCATATTTCACAGCTGAGTGTATCAGATAGAGGAAAAGCCCTTTAATTAATTTCTCCTGTGGTTAGTATTGAGTTACAGAGGGAAGTATTTATTTAAACCCAGTGGTCTTAGCCTAAGAGACTCAAGGAATCCAATTTCTCATTTATGTGAATCGGTAGAGCACGTCAGAGAGGTGGCCCTGTATCGACAGTGTACTGATGGTTATCAGAGAACTGCTAATTTGTTTTAAATGTGGCTTCAGCACTGAGCTCACTGTAATGGAGGTCTAGAAAGGGACTACAGCTCTGTGTCTAAGTGTAACAGGTAGACTTGTCATATGGATTACTTTATGGTACTTTCTTGATGCTTTCGAAGCTTGACCTCATTACATTGTACAGAAAAGAGACATTCTAATTCACGTTGTTGCCTGACAAAGAAAGATTCACACAAGTTTGGAGCAGAGTAATATATATAGGTCATATAAATATTAATGTTTGTTAACTTAAATAAAATTAAATCTAATAAAAGTATTTTATTTCAGCCAGTTACTGCGGCAATTCTCATTTTGTTTAATTTAACTTGAAATACTAACATAATTAAAATTAAATAAACTAAAATAAACAGAAATAAACTGACTCTATATTTACTACACACATTTACTTTAAGCAAGTTTTTTTTTTTTTTTTTTGACATTGTCATTATTTTCAAACCAAGTGACCGTAACTTCAAATTAGCCCCTCTGCTACCCTCATCTGTTTTAGTTAGGAAATACTAGCCTGTAAATGGAACTTCCATCATAAACATGCTGAGATGAGAACATATACAAAATACAATGAAATATTTAGATTTAGAAATATTTTATTCTTATAAAAATAATTTAAAATAGTATAAATACATTTAGGTGCCTTTGAGCTGTAACATTTTAAAAGACTGCAATATTTAAACAATTTCCATTCTAAGCAACAAAGTAATATTTTCTAAATGGGTAAAAGCATTAGCATAAGAAGACATGAAGTCAAGCCTGGTAATTATTAACATTAACATGGCTAGGAAAACAATCTACTTCCTAACCAAAATTCGCCCTTTTGGTCTTTTTGCCTTTTAGACTGGATTGTATATTGATGTGTAAGTGGATGATTATGTAATAGTGGATGTGATATCTTACAATGAAAATGAAGCAATTAGCGCCATCTGGGGGCAGCACTGAGATGAGCCTCAAAACTGAGCAGTGACAGTTATAGACAGTGACACATTTGTAGGGGATTGTTTTCACTACAGTTAATTCAGAACTTGGAAATAACTTACCAAATCATTTAGACACAAAACACCAAGTCAACAAGCCTGGGCTGATCACATAAGTTCCTGATCACACACTGCTCCGGGTGTGTGTTCACGGTGTGTGTGTGTTCACTGCTGTGTGTGTGCACTTTGGATGGGATAAATGCAGAGCACTAATTCCGAGTATGGGTCACCATACTTGGCCACATGTCACGTCACTTTCACTTTTTTCACTTTCACATAACTGTACTATACCGATTGCACTGCAGATAATGTGGACTTCTGGGACCCAGACAAGACCCAGAAGGGGCAGGTGAGTCATAATGATGATACTCTAATCTGTTCCTGCTTAAGCTACTGCCACTTACTCACTTATCTCATCTGCAGTAATTAATAAGGTTAATAAGGGTCTTAATAAGGGTTAAGCTTAATCAACAGCATTTGTGATTTTGATTAACACAAGAAATAATGCCCCTCAAAATAAAAAGGAGGTTACAGTGAGGAGCTGTAATGTGAAGCGTATAATTTTATCAAAGCACTTAAATTATTTTTCCTGTTAAAACTTGTGTATTATTTGAGCTGTAATTTGTCACTTTAGGTTTTTAGACATTATGTTGTCATGGAAATGAAGTTGTAAAATTGTTTATAACTGTCATCAAGAACTGGAACTAAGTATTTTCTAAATGAAAATGAGAAATGTTGAAGTTGAATTGCTAAAATTACTAAAACACAAAAATTTTAATAAATATAAATAAAAGCTAAATAAAAATATTTGGGAAAAATAGAAAAAGTAAAAAATCTCACACTTGTGTCATTTTACCTCTGTGAAACACAAAATAAGATATTTTGAAGAAAGTTATAACCAAACAGTATTGGTGACCATTGACTTGGTCAAAAATTGGACAACCCCCCCCCCCAAAATATCTTCTTTTGTGTTATGCAGAAGAAAGAAAGTCATACAGGTTTGAAACAACACTGAGTAAATCAGGAAAACTTTGAAAACTAAAAATATAAAAATAAAAGCTAATTCAAAATGTTTTATTAAACTATTTCCATTGTATTTTACCATTATATCATAGTATTAATACTAAAATAACACTGGTTTATAGATAGACCCCATTCACTTTTACTGTAAGTGCCTCACTGTAACCCAGATTTTAAAAATGTTATATAATGCCACAAGTGTCAATATAAAACAATAGAAGTCAAAGTCTTCAGCATGTGTGTGACCAGTGTGGCAAAATAGTGCGAGTCAGTGAAGCTCACACCACTGCACTAGATGCACACTCTCACATGAATGAGCACACGCTTGCCCAAACAAACAAGCACACATGCACACATACCCCAAACACTCTCGCTTCAAGCTCTAGAGACCCACCCCCTCTTCTCTCATCCATTATAGCTGCGCTCTCCTCTCCATCCCTCTGCTCTCAGTTTCTCTCTGTCTCGCTCTTTCTCACACATGCACACGGGTGTGACTACGAGCGGGTGAGTGTTACGATGCCGTGGCTTGTTTATCAAGCTTTCCCAGCTGTGTTCTGCAGGGCAAGGATGAAGAGCGCAGAGAGGAGGAGAGGGGGAGAAGATTAAACCAAAACAGATCCACTGCCTTCATAGACACACAGCTATTCTGAATGAGAGAGAGAAAGCACGAGAGAGGGGAGGGAAGTGATGGAAGGAAAAGAAAAATGGAGGGCACGAGATATTTTACTTTACATGGTACTACTGGTGTTTAAAGCACTGAACAACTCAGAATATATAAATATCAGAATATATAAATTATTATTATTATTATTATCATTATTATTATTTCTTCTTATTTTTTATTATATATCAGTATTATTTTATTATTTTGTATTAGTTTTATGCATGTATATATATATATATATATATATAATTTAGTTTACATTTTAGTCATTTGATGTGCTTTTTGTCCTTTTTTTAAATATTCCTATTTAGCGTTAATTTATTTTTAGTCCAGTTTTAGGTTTAGTAATTTAGTTTTATAAAGTATATATATTTTTGTTTATATTTTATTATAGTGTAATAATATTATATTATTATTCTGGCCTATGAGCTGCATTTTATGCAAAAAATTAAAAAATTAACAAAAAGTTGTTCAAAGGTGAAGATGCCAGTACTAAAAAAGTACTCATTGGTATCTAGTGCATGGACCCTAACCCAATGTTATTGTTACGTATCCGGTCCATGAACTTCCGTCTGCCAGCCATCAGAGGTCACCCTTTCCATTTTCATTGACTCTCGCACTACACACTGTTGCATATCACCCCGGACTACATATCCCATCATTCATTGCACTGATTGCACACAGCTGTTTCATATCACTCACTCACTATTTAACACTCATTCTCACTCCTTTCTAGCTGCCGAGTATTGTATGCGCTTATCGCCAGCAGTGATACCTACTCTACAGAGCCCTCGTTAGCTTCCTAGCCCAGCC
>NW_015662957.1:689108-711681 GCF_001515625.1 Sinocyclocheilus rhinocerous
GCCGAGTATTGTATGCGCTTATCGCCAGCAGTGATAGCTACTCTACAGAGCCCTCGTTAGCTTCCTAGCCTAGCCTAGCCTAGCCTAGCCTAGCCTAGCCTAGCCTAGCCTAGCCTAGCCTAGCCTAGCCTAGCCTGGCCTGGCCTGGCCTGGCCTGGCCTGTTTTCTCGGTTTCTGATCTTTGCCTGTTTTCCTGGATTTATCCCTTTAGTCTTGCCCTTTTGATTCTGTTCGCCGTTCATTGACCTTCGCTAGCCCTAGGATTATTCTTGTGTCTTGCCCGCCTTATACCTGTTTGCCATTGTTCGACCCTGCCTGTGTTTCTGACCTCTCTACTTTAATAAAGCTTGCACATGGATCCGCATGTCTCGCGTCTCGTCAGCCCCGTAACAGTTATATAGGGTTTGATTAGTTGACTACACTGTAAAAAAATCAAAATTTGAGAAAACTTAAAAGTTTAAGGCAACCAGCTTCAGGAGATTTTTGAGTTTTCTCAACTTGTTTTTGTAAACTGAAACAACAAGTTGAGAAAACTCAAAAATGGTTGCTTTTAACTTTTAAGTTTTCTCAACTTTTGATTTTTTTTTTACAGTGTAGTTGTTTAGACAACCACCTAACAATATTCCATACTTACTATTACCATAACTATTACCATCTGAACTTATAATGAAGAAAGGAAGAACAGCAACTGATAGAGAACTGCAGAACAGATGTGAACTCTAAAGAGCAACATCTTCCAATTTATGCTGCTTTTTAAAATGATTTTGTTGGTTTTGTCAGTGGATATAGATCAGAATGCACCTGTGTCACATTAAAGCATCCACTCATCACTTATCCATGGGTGAACACACACAACACATGCTCAAGAGTGTACCACTCTGCTTTCAGCCTGTATTGAACACTTCAGCATCTCTCTCTCAGACAGCGTAACACTTCCTGAATGTTTCTGGTAGGTGACTAAATGCTGCTGAATGCACATACACGCACACACACAAGCATATACAGTATATATAAACACACACACATAAAAATTCCGCCAAAACCTTTCCATCCCCCAACCACTGCATTCATGCCATGCTTCATTCCAATGATTCCCAGTATGTGGCAGGAGTAAAAATATCCCATGTTCTCTCACGGAAGTATCAGTCACTTCTTGCAAGATGTCAAACTGGCTAACAACAGTGATTTAACAGTAACCAGATAACCTGATTAACGCATACTATATTTAAGAGATCTAAATAAATCCTGAAGAGGGGAATTGTCTTTCCGACAATTTTCAGATCGCTACACACTTAATAATAAAGGTTCCTTATTGGCATTGATGGCTTCATGAAGAGCCCTTAACATTCATGGATCATTTCCATTCTTTATAGTGGGAAAAGGTTCTTCAGATTATCCAAATACTCTTCAATCTAAGAAAAAACACGGTTCTTTTACTGAAAGGTTCTTTGAGGAACCCAAAATGGGTTCACTATGAAAAGTGTGTATATTCACTGGAAGAAAATTTCCAGCTCCCAGTTGTTTATGAGATAATCTGTGTTGAAATGAGAAGAACACTCATTGGATGTTCCCAGAGCTCATTACCCATCTGTACAATGCACTCAGGCCTATAACAGCCAGTGTGTATCTGGGCGCTCTTTGTATGCTTCACTGATCATAAGTAGGCATAAAATCTCACTTTTTTTTTTAAACACTGTCCCCCTTCTTTTTCTTCAGTTGCTGTCTCCCTATGGAGTTTCCATGGCTACTTGGTCACGTGATATCACAAAGCCCCTCCCCCTGCCCTGAGGTGACTGTCACAGCGGTTAGTCAGACTCGGCCACCCGACCAGGATGCGATACGACTGTATATTTGAGCGTGTGTGTTTTGAGTATGTTTATATGCATGTAGGTTGGGGCTTATGTATTGATGGTAGCTCTGGCTTTTGTCATAATCGAATCACAAATCATTGGGTTATTGAAAGATTTTACCAGCAGATTTGAAAGTTTTACAGTTGTACTTGTTTGTTATAATTTACTGGACGTTAAGTAACAAGACTCGGTTTAGCTCTTCAGTTTCTGTTTTGTCTTATCCATGTGATAAAAAGGTGGGTCATGAAACAGCCACCTCATGCGATTGCAGACTCGAGATCGAAAAACGGAGAGACAGCCAAGCTTTCAGAGAAGAATTTCTGCACATCTGCGCACAGGCAGCCAAAGCACATCTTCCCACAGTCAATCTTTCTAGTGAACTGACAAACATCTCCATGTAGTCAACCAACCATTCTTCTGTGAATTTGTAAAACACCCTTCCTCCTGTCAGTCAACTTTACTTTAGTGAATCACACTGGCCTACTGTATAAATTGTCTGTATAAGCTCTCTGAGGTATTTTGCTCAAGGTTTCATATTCAGGTAAACAAATAATAATGTGCATTATTGAAGACTTGGCATATTTGTATTGTGTTTTTCTTATATAATAATATTATATTATATTATATTATATTATCCAAAATGATTTAATTATGATGATGCATAATTTTGCATATTTTAATATGTGTCACTGGTCTCACTGAGTCATCTCATTTCAACAGCTCAATAATTGGCTAATTATCACAAATAATGACTTTTGAGAGAATGAGAGAGAGGGCAAATATCAAGAGGACGGCTGTACAGGATTGCTGTGTTAAAAAAAAGAAGAAAAAAAGCTGGCAGAGAGGAAACTACAGAGGCAGAGACAAAACCAAAGACCTGCAGAAAGGGAGAGAGAGATACACAGACAGAAACACAGAGAGAAAAGCCACTGTGTGACCAAAAGTGATTAAGACTGCATGTTTCCCCGGTGATAAGCTTCTCTCTTTTTTTTTCCAGAAGACACTTCAAATGGAGTGCAGGGAGATTAATTTCCTCAGGAGAAGATGCATCGCATCCTCCAATCCCCCAGCATTCAATTGCAATAATTATCCAAAATGGCGTTGCCACTTATGTCTGCCTCACATTTGCATAGCTCAGAGCCGTTTATGGTTGGCATTGTAAATGTTTTAATTTTCACCTCTCCATACATTTGATGACGAAAAAGGGGTCTAGGAGAGCAATTGACTTTTTGACTTTGTGCAGTTGCGTTGCTGAGAACATTGGGGACAGCATTTGAGAGGCTTAGTAATTCTATTCTATTCTACTCTATTCTATATCATCTGAGAAACAGACAGCAATTTTATCAGTGAGTCTGGCTGTACAAAGTGAGAACACAATCAATTTGCCATTTCAAATAGGTTTCTAAATCCAGGCCAGACTTTTTTTTTCTTAGCACAGTAAATTAACTTTAAGAGCTGCAAGCACTCAGCATGTCTTGCCATGTGCTAACGATAGCATCCCATTTGAAAATACTATTTCCTGAAAGTTTTAGTTTCTGGGAATCCTGCTGTTGTGCAAAGTGTCTGATAATAGGGCACTAAAGCCACATAGCAGCACTAACAGTGCAGAAAGCCTTACAGATGGACACAAATACACAGAAGCTGGACATGTCCTCAGAGATCAGATACTTGAGTCTCATCAAGAAGATTATGTCAGAGCACCAGAGTGTGACACCATGGCGAGTCGAACACACACTTCCCTGACCCACACTCATCAGATGGCCGTGGGAAAACACATTTTAGCTGTTTTCACACTGGAGGCTATAATAAGTTGCAGGACGGTCATTTTTGGTTAGCACGGTTATGGGGTTGCATTTAAAAATAAAAGCTTAAAACATCCTATATTGACATTTGGTCACCAATGAAGATTTCAGTTTAAAAGAAATCTTGAATTTTGAATCTTGAATCTTGAAATTTGGAAATCATGTTCAAAATGATTTAACTAATGTTTATTGGCTACATAAAGTATAAAACAAGAGACACGTTGTATTAACTAACATATCCCTGTACACTTCATTAATACTGCACCAATATCGGATGAACCATACCTACACAAGGAATAAATATTAAAGCAGATGTTTTAACACATCTGATTGTGTAAAATAATAATAATAATAAATAAATAAATACATTAAATAATCAGTTCTCTTATACATGGACAGACCTAATTTGCAGAAAGCAAAAAAAGGTTATCTGCAATGATTTGACTTAAATGCTAAATCCTGTCTATCACTGATTATGTATTTACAGTTTACATTCAATTCAGACATCAAGTTTGGAGGTCATCTTAAAACTTACTCCATTTACGTTTACCAATTGCTTCTTTATAGCAGTAGAATGTGAGTAACAGCAAAACGCATGAAATGAATTGACTGCTGGTGCATCATATAAACCCGAGCACCTCGGTTCATGTACTGTATATAGGATTGATCATGACATCAATAGAATGTCACTTACACGGAGTATTTTACATGTTTGAAATAAATGAAACTGTTAGAAAACACTCTCTGTCTTGTTAAGGTTCCAGATGTTTTCACAAGAGAATCCATAGGGACCGATTGTTAATGATTTCTAACAGAAACGGTTATGAAAACTCAGATATGCAAGATATCCGTTCAACACGGTCAATTCAGATTCTGCTGATAATAAAAATGCGCAAATGGAATAAGACTCCTATTATAAATATGGCTGTGCCACATAAGGCTACTTACTAAAAACTGACTGCGGCACATGATTGAAATAATAAAAGATAGTAAAAATCACTCGCTCCCTCACACATGCCTGGACCAAGTTTACTGAGCCATTTGAGAAAAGTAAAGGAAAGAGAAGAGAGAAGGAGAGAATAGAGAAAAAACGCGTGTTTTACACACACTTACCCATTCCAGAACGCGGATAAATCCCAAAGGTAATTTAAGCACTTGGAATGTCCCAAGTGACACAATCTGTATAATAACAAATGAACATGATCCCTATCGTCATTTAATGTAGTTTGATTAGGCACAGTTCAGTACATTTTAAACATGTCTCGTCATTTTCATTAGATATTGTCAAATGCACAAACGCTATTTTCTACCTGATTAGTGGTTTCCATTTTCTTGTTTGAGAGAAATGTGCTTGTAAGTATGATGGGTCAAGACCAAAACAACGCTAAATGAGTGACGTGCCAGAGTCGCGAGCGCAGAGAGGGGAATCGGCTGTAATCGCGGCTCCATACGGAAAGAGCCGAGTAACTTCGGGATTAATCGTTTCTCGATACGAAGATAGCCGGGAGACTTCGGATTTAATCAATCCTCTACTTCGGAAAAGCCGAGTGCCCAGGGAAAGAGCCGAGTGTCTTCGACAAAAACCGTTTCTCTGTACGGAAAGAGCCGATTGTGTTCGGCTTTAAAGACGCTCTGGAGCTCCATGGAGACAGACAGGGATTGGGTTTGATAAAATGAACCGTGGCCATAATATTTTTCTCTATTGGACGATATCTAATTACAATTTATTTGCACTATAAAATATAGTTTTGTCAGTCCAAAATATGTTGGCTGACTGTGTATCAAATATTGCTTGAACATTCTGTTCACTCGTTCAATTTTAAGTGGGAATAAGGCTCTGAAACGCAGCAGCGTGCACAAACTATTTTGGTATTGACAAGATAAAACCATTTAAATCCAAGATAAAAAAAAAAACATTTTAATTAAATGTGTAGCATATAGCTATTTATTAGGCTACATTGTGTTTTATGCAGTTTACCATTCAGTATTTTGTAGGGGTAGTTCTATGTCCAGTGACATTTCCTTGAAACTCACTCAAGTTTGTGGAAACACAGTACAGATTCCAGCTCAGCTACATAATCATGATCGATCTCCTTTGACATTACATAATCATGATCTCCTTTTAATTCGACCAAGAAGGTGGGCAAAGAATCAAGATAATAACATGAAAATATGCATGAAGATGTTATGCATATATATGCATATATTTTGGTTTGCTTGTGTTTACAAAACCATTCAGTGAAAATATTAAGGAAAAAGATAACTAAAAAAATTAAGCTTGATATTGGTAGAAAGAGAAGTACAACTCAAGAAAACAAAAACAAAAAAAGCACAGTGCACTAAATGTGTCACATATAATAATACTAGCCTATATTTGTCACCATTTATAGGCTATATACAGTACACAAAGTCAGACAGCTGGAATCAAGTCACCAATGGCATAGTCTTTTTTTATCTTGCTTGAAACACACACACACACACACCTAATTTCACTTAGATCATATACTGCTTAAAGGGACTCAAGCAGTCACTGAGAATGAGGGGAAAAAGACTTCAGGAAGTGTAAGTGTCAGAATGAAGCCTACAGGGACAAGAGCCCTAAAGAGACTTTTTTTATTAGACACTGTTCATTTAAAGTTCACTCTGTATTAGTATGTACTTGCATTTAGATCTGCATTTGCCTGCCATTCCAAGGTCGAGTCTAGCCCGATGACTGTTCTTTCAGTTATTATGAGAAAGAACCCAAACATGCACACACCTGATGCCATCTCAGCTGTTGCCCTCGTCTTTTCCAGTGCAAACGAAGGACTCTTGAGATCAGCAAATGTGAAATGGCACAGAACTGTGGTAATGTTGTTTGCATGCATAAGTTTTGGTGATACTGAAGTAGGACTAACAATATTCCTTACAGGTGTATCACACAGACAGGTGTCCACACACGTCACACCCTGAGACTGCTGAACACCTGGGTTCAGATCCCTTTAGGGACCAATAGAGGACAATTTGGTGCTTATTTCTGAAAGCATGCATGCCACACTCAGTGTGCCAGTCACTCTGAATATATTTTCTGAAATATACGCAGTGCTATTTTATTGCTATACTGTATTATTATAGTTTTTTGTTAATATTTTGGATTAGATTTTATTTTTGTTTTCATTTCAATTGTTTTAAAATGTTATTAAGCTTTAATTTAATTTGAGTTATTTGTAGTACTTTAAATGAAACTAGACAAAAATAAATAAAAAACATTTTTGTCACTATTTTATGTCACTTAAAGGGTTAGTTCACCCAAAAATGAAAATTCTGTCATTAATTACTCACCCTCATGTCGTTCCAAACCCGTAAGACTTTTGTTCATCTTTGGAATACAAATTAAAATGTTTTTGATTAAATCTGAGAGCTCTCTGACCCTCCATAGACAGCAACACAACAGAAATGTTCCCAGACCCAGAAGCGTAGTAAGGACATTGCTAAAACAGTCCATGTGACATCAGTGGCTCAACTTCAATTTTGCGAAACTACAAGAATACTTTTTGTGCGCAAAGAAAACAAAAATAACAATTTATTCAACAAACTTCTTTTATGTGTGTCCGCTGTGTTTAACAGATGAATATATATAAAATATTGTTTCAACTGATAGTTTTCACGTGACGTCACACACTTATAGGAACGCCCACCTGGAGGGCAAAACGAAGCTTTGCTCCACTGACCGCCAGTTATTTTTACGCAGTTTGCATTAAGTAGTAATGTAGTAAAACGCAGATATTAAAAGGCGAAATTCAGTAAACACCTTATTGATTATGTTTATTTTGTACAGGCAAGCAGATGAAGCCAGAATATAAACGCAATGTGCAAAGTTTCACGTTAAATGGTTTCCCATAGAAAAAACCATTAGAAGGAAAACGCTGAACCATTAAGCAGATTGCATTCATATTCCGGCCTCATCTGCTTGCCTATGTAAACTATGCATCATTAATATAGAGAATATTACTGTTTTAAATATATTAAGGCACTTTAAGTGTTTTACAACGTTTTGTCGTACTGTTTAATGATTGAAATATTGCCGCGGGTGCTTAATATGGATTGCAAATGGCCAAAACTTGCATTTTGTTCACATACCTTTGTTTTATTCTTTTGAGAGGTGATCTAAATATTTGCGGCTGTGAAACAGGTGGATATTTGACTGAAATATTTGCCCTCCAGGTCTTCGAGCCGGTCACGTGACTGAAAGCTATGAATATTACTACTTTTTATTGTACTTTTGATCAAATAAATTACAATAATTTTTTTTCTGCAAAAAATTTTACTGTATAGTGCCTATATAAACTACTCATTGGGCTCAGTAAAATGTATAAATTTTTATACCAGGTCACTCTGAATTTTAATAATGACCTTAAGTGTGGGAACATAAGAATGAGACAGCATGATCTTTACTGAAGAGGGACAATAAATCTTTACTTTACAGAGAATGAAATGCCATGTCAGCAGCGGGTTATCAAACTTTCGTCTTCTTCATCATCTTCTACTCCACATCCAAAAAAAGTGAACGACAATTAGCCTACACCATCTCAAACTCATTTAGAGCATTGCAGCGCGATGATTAGGCTAAGCTTTTTAATAATTTCCATACATAATTTTATAAACACTCTGATGTCTTTTTATCTGATTGTCTGTTTGTGCAGTTTTGTAGATTATGTAACGTACCTTAGTCAGGGTCAGGGCCGTCCTTAGCTGACGCGGGGGCCCGGTGCGAGGTAGGGAGCGGGTCCCCCCTCGGTCCGTTCGTGATCGCGTTCTGGGTTCTCCAATTGAGAATACGTACATTCTTGTATGTGTCTTCAGCTGTGCTTTAGATGAATTTTTATTCCTTTAATGCTTTGGATAAAGTGTCTAAAAAACTTTAAAGGGGTCATATGATGCGATTTCAATTTTTCCTTTCTCTTTGGAGTGTTCAAGAGCACATTAACCCACAATCATTTCAAGCACTTGTAGTGCACTATATAAAAGGTAACTGATGGTATGTAACACCCTTTCACTATGCTGCACTGCCTCAGGTTCAGCAGTAATATTTGAATGTGTGTGGTGGCATGGTGCCACTCGTCAGTCCTAATTTCTCTGCCTGGGAAGAGACTAGATGTGGCATGACTGGCATCTGAAGTAAAGTGCAGCACAATAGCGCAGACATAAACCTCGGGAATGCACACGCATGATGGAGTGACCTGGGGAAAAAATCAACATCATTCTGATTCACACCGCTGCTCGCTCGCCAAGGAATTATGGCAGTGGCCAAAACAGTCACTTAACCAGCACTGAGAGCCTGAGAGGTGCAACGCAGGCATGGCTGGATCTCTTCCTCCAGTTGTGCCAACAGTTGCCACATTGAATAAGCATGCAACTCCCACAGTAAAACCGGTTCAGTCTGCATCCAGACATAGCACACCTAAGGGTTCTGAGCAGCTGAATAAAACAACAAGTGAAGAAAAATCCATGTTGAATAAGGATAATATGGTTTGATTCTTTCCATGCTGGTTAACTGATGGGTCACCATCATGCTAAAATGTGAATGCAAAACATAACCATATGTGACCCTGGACCACAAAACCAGTCTTAAGTCGCTGGGGTATATTTGTAGCAATAGCCAAAAATACATTGTATGGGTCAAAATTATAGATTTTTCTTTTATGCCAAAATAAAAATCAGCTTTCAGGTGATGTATAAATCTCAATTTCGAAAAATTTCCCCTTATGACTGGTTTTGTGGTCCAGGGTCCCATAAAACAACATATGCTTCTAAAATTTTAAAAGGAAGAAGTAAACTGCCATATCTTTTGTTGATGATGTCAGTAGAAATGGCGCTATAGCAACATCAGGGTCATGGGTTCAATTCCCAGGAAAATACAAAAAGCCAAGGCAAAAAATCTGCACACCAAACGAAATGCAAAGTTCAAGGTCCTTAGAACAGGAGTTTATTCCTGAAGCTTTATATGGATGTGACAACAAAAACTAAAGTGCACAAACAAAAAAGTGACTGTGCACACACATACAAAAAAGCAAAAGTTTCAGTCCTGGCTGGACTATCTTCAGTACTAAAGATTCCAACACTGGTTAACAAACATTTAAGGAGATCAAGGCACAAAACAGAGAACAGATGATCAAACTGAATCAGCTGAACAATTAATTGAAAATGCAATAGGTAATTAACAATCACCGCCAAAATGGGTGGGTTTTACCCATTGCATCTTTAATTAATTGCCCAGCTGATTCAGTTTGTCTATCTATCTATCTATCTATCTATCTATCATTTAAATAACAGAATAGTTCACCCAAAATTGCACATTTTGTCATCAGTATAATTTTAGTATCTTTTCATATTCTATAGCCTAGTAATATATTGAATTAGCTATTATTATTTTTTTACTTTTTGCAGTTTTTATTTTAATTTTAGTTTAGGTTTTAGTAATTTTGTAATGTGCTTTTGTCACTTTTATTAGTTTTGTTGTGTGTGTTTATATATATATATATATATATAGCTTTTTTATTTCAGTTTCAGTCATTTTAGTACTTCAACTTATTTTAGTTAGCTGCCAAGACAACATTTCTAATGTTTAATATTTTTATATAGCCTATAGTCTACATCAATGGTCTTAGCTAACAATAACAATGCTACTCAACATGTCGTTCCAAACCTCTATGATTTTCTTCCTTCTGTTGAACACAATAGAAGATACTTTGAAGTTTTTTTTTTTTTTTACTATTACTATGAATGTTAATGGTGTCCAAAACACTGGACCCCACTGACCTTAACTGTATGGGCAAAACAAACAAACAAACAAACAAAACAAAAAAAACATACCCATTTTTCAAAATATCATTTCAGTTGAATAGCTGAATTTTTTGGGAGAACTGAGAAGGAACCATTTTATAGGGCTGAAAATGAACCTTTGGTGCTGTGCTGCAGTGTTGAACCTTTCTGATTGAGCACTTCCTCTTTTGAATTTCAGATTTTTTTGACAACCATCTATATATAAATGGAGATGGTGCAACGTTCAATTTGGTTTCAGCTCCATTTTCACGCCAGGCTGCTAAACCAATCACCATGCCCATACTAAACCACAAATGAAGTGAAATATGCTTAAATATAAAAGACAAAACGTGAGATTCTGGAATTGTGCTGTGTAAATGCGTTATCCCTCCTTTTATTCTGCACCACTAATCTGGCGGAAATAATCAGGATTAAAATTTGCATTCCGGGGGTGAAATGAGTACAAATGAGAAAAAAACCAAATAATGGGCAGACGCACAGACACAATAATGTAGCGGCGCTACGCTTACGATTCTCACTTCTTTGTTAACTGCCGCCGTAAAAATGAATAAATGCCACCGACTGTTGTTCTTGTGCATGTCTACACAATGCGTGCTGTCTGTCATGATGCAGCGCTGCGCGCTTGCCGGTGACATTTGAACAGTCGCAAATGTAAGACAGGTGCGACAGAGCTGGAGTGTTACCTATGGTTACCTCCACCCTCACCCTGTTATCAGTGGTCAACAGACCATTTCACATCTGAATCCATGACAACAAGCTTAGCAAAGAGGTTGCTTAGCAGCAACTAATCCAATGAGCGCCGAGCGGCCTATCAGTAGTGACAACAGTGTTAGCCAATTAACAGATACTCTGAAGATGCTTTCCTACATGCCATTTGCTTTTCGATCTGCGACATGCTGATTTAAAATATGTCTGACACTTTAATGGACGAAACAAGCCTCGTTTTATTATCTGCGCAAGCAACCACCAGCAGTATTGAATTGTGTAAGCATTGCGCGCATTTTCTGGATTCATTGAATGGATGCATGTATACCTGGATTAATTATGAGCTATCATTCGAACTGCAAATTACAAAGCTGCCTGGAATTAAAAATATTACTAGAGTACACTTAATTGGCACAGGAAGAATATAATGAGAAGAACGGACACATGTGGTCTCTTGACGTTCTAGGAAATGAAAGTAGGCTAAGTTTCTGATTTATTGTGATGCGATTGTAACTTTTGACTTACTAATGTAGTATAAACTTGGTCCTGGTTTCAGAGGGAAATTAGAAGTGGACTTTTGAAAATGACCAATAGATGGCTCCCTTTCATTAGACTATCTGTCGTCTATGACAAAACGTCCTCAGATTTCCAAAAGAATTGTTTGGTTTTTATGCAAATTATTTGGATCAGATTGGTTATTGCTATTAAACACAGCAGAATTATAGTTTTTTTCTAAAAGGGTTAAGAAATGTATTAAAAGTGACAGCAAAGACATTTATAATGTTACAAAAGCTTTCAATTTCTGTTCTTTTTAAGTTAAATGTTGAAAAATGTGTATCACAGTTTCCACACAAATATTGAGCAGCACAACTGTTATAATGGTTGATAATAATAAGAAATGTTTCTAGAGCAGCATATCAGAATGATTTCTGAAGGATCATGTGATACTGAGGACTGGAGTAATGATGCTGAAAAGTCACGTTTGACATCACAGGAATAAAATAATTTTAGAATATTACAAAAAAATACTTATTTAAAATTTTAATAATATTTCACAATATTATTGTTTTTACTGTATTTTTAATCTAATGCAGTCTGATGAACATAAGAAACCAAGAGAGCATAAGAGTGAGAAAACTTCTTCCCGAAACCTTTAAACCGCAATTTAAAATTATAGAATGATGATTATTTGAAATGTCTCATACACACATACGCTTATTGACTTCTGCAAATTAAACCCTTGTCTAAATAGAAAGTGTGTGACTATTTTGGTCAGTGGACAAAATTGCATTATACAAATATGCTGCACATGGTCAACGGAACAAACTCACCCAAACTCTACTATGACTCTCATGTCCTAAAAAAGCATTTCAGTCTCAGTGGTATAAAAAAGGTACAAAACTGTCACTGGGGTGGTACCCTTTTAAAATGTAGCAAAATGTACACGAGGTAATAAAATGTACCTTTAATGTACTATTTAGAGGTAAACCAGGAACAAAGATGTACCTTTTAACTTTTGTACCTTTTGTCACCCCAGTGACAGCTTTGTACCTTTTTTCTGGGAGTGAAACATAATGACAGTAGGCATTTTGTGATGTCCACGAGGATGTGTATGAAAAGTACATTTCATGTGAATACAATATAATTGTGCAACAATAAAACGTGTTAAGGCAAACCATCGTCTGTTGAACATAAACTGAACCATTGTCAGGTTTCACTGGAACTTGGAAATACAGACTTTTCTATTTTGTTTTGCTCAAAACGACATGCAGAGGAAATTAACACATAACTCTTCCTCATTCTGAAAGTCGCATTCCATTCCTTTTCTGCTATGACAGTTATGAAGAAAGCAGGCTGTCCAAAAGGGCACAATGTGTTTATGCAATTCAAAACTGGGAAAAAATCCAGACATACTGGCACCGTCAAAACCATCACTGCTTTTGGTGCATATTCTGTTTCCTTTTTTTCCATTTACAAAACATTAACTTTTTTCCTTTCGAAATTACCGAAACACACACTAAAACGAAAGGATGAGACATGTTAAATATTGAGACGAAGAAGTTCGATCTATATTTATTATATCTTTTTTTTTCTGTTTGCTTGTCTATTTGTCATTCAAAATATCACTTCTGTAAAATAAAAAAAATTCAACAAGAATGCAAGAATTTCAAGAAGAAATTTATCATTGAAACTACCATTAAAGAGTATTTACACAACAGAATAGATGCTTTTTAAGTGTAAGGATCATCACTTCATATTAATATATATTCTTATTGATTAAAAAAAGAGGTAGGGTCAAACTGCTTCATTTCAGATGTTCGGAACAACCTGGAAATGAGTCATTTCCATGATCGAACACAAAGATGATGACACAATAATCAACGTACACTGTAATTAAACCCACTGCACATCTCATTCAGCATCAGCATATAGATGACAGAAGCTTGAAAAAAGAAAAAAAAAAAAAAGAAAAAAAAGCAATCACTGAACATCATTCATTCATATGTGAGTCACAGAAGGATAAAAGAGAGAAACTGAGTCCAAACTGTGATGGACAATATTAAGTGTGAAAAATGAGGGGAGGAAAGGACAAAGCAAGAGAGAGTGACCTGAGCACTGAGGTCCGAGTGGTTTTTAAGGCACCATCAGCAGCTGTATGGAGACAGAATACTGCAAAGTGTTTGTATGATGCATTCTGTGCATCTCAGATGGAAGTCTAAAACCAGCTCCACATAAATCACACTATAACTATTATCAGGAAACATTTTGATTCTTTTCTATGCAGCATTTACTTACTGAGAGTGTTTATAACATCAGGATCAATTTGCTGTTCTAAAATCCCCAGAGAAGAATTTTGTCCAACAAAATTGTGCCAACGAAAGTATTATTCTAAAAAGTCAGGAAGCAAATTTACGTGAGCTATGTAACAGCAAGAAGACACAAACCGGGTGGATCATTTTCAAGTGTGTGTCTCTATGTTGAACACAACATGGGAATAGTTTAAAACTGATTATTGTTAAAAAAAAAAATTTTAAAAAAAATGCATCATTGTTATCTTGGCATTATGGGTGTCTAAAAAATATTAAAAGAACACCCAAAATTCTCCAAAAGTGAAATAGTGACTAAATCTAATTTTTGCATTTTCAGAGAGTGTCATTGTACGTCACATCAGAAACCGGGATCATGTGCAGAATTGCTGGTGCAGAAGCCCTGATACGATCATGAGATCACCTCAAATTAAGTTTCCTTCATTTATCAATGTACTGCCAGGCGATGCTTTAACAACATTACAATCAATCGAATGCAAACCCTGCCGTCATATACTCCTGAAATATATTTAGATGTTTCTGAAGCACCAACAAAGGTATTTGGCATCTCAAAGTGTGGTAAAATGAAGGAGGAACTAATAAAAACCGGTGGCAACCAAATCCAAAATTTAAGGGTTGCCTGAAAAGTCTAAAAGTCAGATGTGATATGTATTTGTATATTGTATTGGCAACACTGTGTTCTGCTTTATTGATGAACATCTGAGCGTTGTGGAATAGGTCTGTGGTTGGTCTGTAGGGGGCAGTGTTGAGAACAGTGCGCATACTGTGTTTATTAATGCACGCCGTTCATTATGCATTTCTGGTGGCTCTCCAGGGTACTGTTGTCCTCTTTGTTGTGCTGGGAAGGGCTCACGTCTTCTTCCCAAAGCTGAGCAGCTTTACGGATCTCATCCAGAGTGTACTCCTGCAGGATGGTGCCATTTTCAAACACAGTCACCAACATGTCCTACGAAAGAAGATCATATTAAAGGATCACCAACTATGACCAGCACTGTTTACATTTTTACATAGAATACATACACAGCTGTTCAAAAGGTGGGAGTCAGTACGATTTTTTTTAAAGAAACTAATACTTTTATTCAGCAAGGGTGCATTAAATTGATCAAAAAGTGCCAGTGAAGACATTTGTAATGTTATATATATATATATATAACACATGCTGTTCTTTTGAACTTTATATTCATCAATGAATCCCAAAATAAAATGTTCATGGTGTCTTCAAAATGTATTAAGCAGCACAACTGTTTTCATCACTGATAATAAAAAGAAATGTGTCTTGAGCAGTAAATCAGCATATTAGAATGATTTCTGAAGGATCATGTGACACTGGTATAATGGCTCATGAAAATCCCAGGATTAAATGAAATTAAATGTATTATATAATTATCATTTATTACATAAATATTAATTGTAATAATATTTCACAATATTCCTGTTTACTGTATTTTTTACCAAATATATTCAGCCTAGAATTGCCACAGAATTAAATGTAATTATCTATATGTATCATCCGTTCACTAAAGTTTAATGTGGAAAAAAAAAGTTTAATAAATGCAAAAATGTGGCACAATACAGTATGTTCATATGAACGATCTTTGGGAAAAATCTGGGAAATAATAGGTTAAGCTGATCTAACCTCCTGTGGTTTGCCTGCTCCTCTTTCCACCGTCTCAATGAAGCCATCTGAATTTCTCCTCAGAGAGAGACGACCACGCTTGGATCCTTTAGACGGGTCTGTCACTGGCTGCTTATAGACGTCCATCTATGCAAACACAAATTACATATAAAAAAATAATAATAATAACAATACTCCTCAAATGTACTTTTTTAACTCGTTTAAACAGGATGTTTTTAAAGTGAAACTGATAAAGAAACTCACGCCTTTGCCATTGGTCTCCACATAGCTGCACTTAAAAGCGCAGTTTAGCGTGTCTCTGTTGATTTTCTGCAGCAGTGCGCTTCCGCAACCAAAAAACACATTTTCAGCACTCCAACCCTCATCGCTCAGTTTCTCGAGAATCTGTGCTAGGCAAAAAAAGAAAGTAACACTGATCAGATTATGATCAATGATTTACCACTGTGTAATCGGTAATAATTGTTTATAATCAAACAGTCATGAATGATTGATAAACATTCAGGGCCAGTATCAAGTTGACCCTGTACACACCATTCCACACATTTAATAACGACAGCAATATTAGTATGTGATAACATGCTAGTCATATGAGCACTAGAGTGAGGTCCAAAAGTCTGAAACGACAGTGAAAAAGCTTCTATTTGGCATTTCACTAATATAGTCCATTTATTTTAATTACTCACAACTATTTGATTTGCATTTAATTTGTGCAAGAATTTGCATAACAATGTGTGTGCTAATTGAAAAATTGACATGGATTTCTGAACGTATTATTTGTTTTGATGTTTTGCTTTACTGGCAGCAGTGCTCAAGTTTGCTTTTGTGTAAAAGCTGAATGTTCTCCAGTATGATTTGAAGACGATTTTCCAAAAGAGCACCTTGTGCTTCAATGAAAGTAAGAAGAACATATGACAGTCTGTACTAAGGAATTCTCATGATCATGATCAATGTCACAAATTTCACATATATATATAAACAAACAAACAATATATATAGTCTCTTATGCTCATCCAAGGTTGCATTTACTTGATACAAAATGCCTTAAATATTAATATTGTAACATATTTTTACAATTTGCAATAATTTCATGTTTTTGTTCTCTCTTGGTCTGAGGTTTAGTTTACCTCATTAATTGAGTTCAGATCAATTCCATCCCCCTGGATAATGCGCAGGTATGATGGGAGCACCTTGTAACCAACTGAGTTCTGAGAACATCCGAAACACTCCTCCAAAATCTTTATCACCTAAAAGCGAGACAGAAGAGACAAATGAAGGAGGCAAGCAAGTGAAAATTAAAAGCATAAAGGGCTATAAAGCCAGCTAATCAATCTTAACTCCACTATTTCATTCATCAAATACAAACAAGCAACAAACTAATCTGAAAGACAGTATATAAAAGGAAAATCAATATTCTAGAGCATTACTTTCACACAGACCAGCCAGCCCAGAGCAGCACAGAGCTGGAAAAAAGCCTATTTGTTTGAGTCTTGACTCCACTAAAATAAAGTTCAATCACTGAAACAGCTGCCTTAAGGTCTGTAGTGAACACTACTCCACTTTGAGCACACTTGGTATATGATACACACACACCTCTATGAGGGTCTGAGCGGGGTCCCCGGAGTCTGGACGAATAATGAGTGCAGAATCCTCACTCCTCTCCATCACTCTCTCCTTCAGCTTGTCCCCCCAGATGTGCTTACAAGCCTTAAAAATATCATAACTGTCGCTAACCACAGCTACAGGCCCAGAGGGAAACTGGTCCAGCAGACACTCATACGCATCTTTCTCTCGGCTCTTGCCCCAGGAGATGATAGTACTACAGAGACATGAAAAACAAAGTGTGACAAACCTTCTTCAAATGATCTACAACACTAATTAGTGAAGTCCCACCCACTCATGCTTTATTTAGTTTAAAGGTGGATAAGGTGCATTATAAATAAACCGAATTAGAAAGAATCATTTGTTGCAAATGAGTCATTAGAGTCTAACGATCCTTAGCCGCAGAGCTTTAAAAATGTCGGAGTGATTCATTGAATGGTTGAAAAACTTACATTTGAACTATATGAGGATGGAACAGCGTCACAGAAGAAATGGCGTGATTTGAAATAAAGAGTGAGAGCTATACTGGGAAACGCACTCAACCACACAGACAAAAGGCGCTACAGCTGCGAGATGGATGAATGTGTAGCTACTAATAGAACTAATTAGAATCAACGGAACAAATGCAAATTAACATGCAGGTGTTTAACGTCACCGTTGAATTTCACGACACAAGCTGTTTAACTGACTCACTGCCCAATCAGTCTTAAAGAGAATTTCTCTACTGGTCACTAATTTCCATGCAATCACAATGAAGTTTTCAAGCTACAAAAGAACACAAAAATGGTCCATACAAATTGTTCTGAAGCCATGTAATAGTTTTGTGTCAAAACAGACTAAAACTTAAGCTGTTTATGACTGAAAATCTTAACGTCTTCCCTAACAGGTTCATGAGAGTTCATGAGATTTGTGAATGAATCGTTCTTTTGAATCAGATTCATCTGGTTCTCCAATTAAACGCGCCTAATCTGGTCACAGTGAATAATGGTTTACTGAATGGGAACACAAACTCTATGTCGTCATAATCACATATACATCTTATATGGTGTTGTAAGTTTTGAAAGCTCCAGTCCCCACTTAATGTAATTGCATGGAAAAAAGCAACCATTACATTCTTCAAAGTATTTCCTTTTGTGTTTCAGGGAAGAAAGAAAGTCATATAGGTTTGGAGTGATAGAAGGGTAAGGATGTTTAATCAATTTATAACTAAACTAAAACAGGTTTCAGCATTCCAAGGTACCATATCATATCATATTCAACCATCTTAAAGGATTAGTTCACCCAACAATGAAAAGTCTGTCATTAAATACTCACCTTCATGTCATTCCAAACCCATAAGACCTTCGTTCATCTTCAGAACACAAATTAAGATATTTTTGATGAAATCCGAGAGCTTTCTGACCCTGCACAGACAGCAACGCAACTGACACATTCAAGGCCCAGAAAAGCAGTAAGGACATTGTTAAAATAGTCCATGTGACATCAGTGGTTTAACCGTAATGTTATGAAGCTACGAGAATACTTTTTGTGTGCAAAGAAAACAAAAATAACTTTATTCAACAATTTCTTCTCTTCTATGCCAGTCTCCGCCGCGCATTCACGAGAGTACCACTCTTGTGAACATGCGTGGAAGATTGACACAGAAGAGAAGAAATTGTTGAATAACATCGTTATTTTAGTTTTCCTTACACACAAAGTATTCTCGTATCTTTGTAAAAATTAAGGTTGAACCACTGATGTCACATGGACTATTTTAATGATGTCCTTACTACCTCTTTGGGCCTTCAACATGTCAGTTGCGTTGCTGTCTGTGCAGGGTCAGAAAGCTCGGATTTCATTAAAAATATCTTCATTTGTGTTCCGAAGATGAACAAAGGTCTTACGGGTTTGGAACGACATGAGGGCGAGAAGTTAATGACAGAATTTTCATTTTTTGGGGAACTATCCCTTTAAAGCTGTGTTATTTTAGTATGATTTAATATTATAAATACTATTATAGTATTTATCAATTCACTTTGAAACTTTCCTCAAACTTTATTTCTTTCAGACGATCAGGTTTTAGGTGGGATGTTACACGAAACTAAATTTGATTATGCCTTGACGAAATAAGTGTGCAGTAAGTACACAAGTGCATTACTGTACCTGTGTTCTGCAGCAGGGATGGAGAATCCAGCCATAGGACATGCATAGTATCGTTGTGCCATCAGCAGACCCGCCACTGTATCTGTGCTGCAGAAATTCACCAGATGAGCAGCTCCACCAAGTGCTGCCGACTAGATCAGTAAAGAGACACAATGAGTCAATTAACCTGTTTAATGTCAAACCCCTAGTCCCTAATGTCTTTATTGTACAATAATGTTCTTCAGTGGTGTCTCCAGTGAAACCCAAAAGATCAAATGTTGTGATTTCTCTCACACCATTTAAAGCATAAACGCTGATTCCCATTATGTTGATCCTGTTTTTGTAACTGTATTATAGACAGTGGCTTTTAAGAAGCAAATCATATGAGAGGTTGTGACTTTGACCTTTGAAATCAATTGTGTGCCCAATTTAAAGCCAATAAGACATTTTCTATATTCCCCTGATTAAACACTCAGGTTATTGACTTTGTCTCAGTTCATTCATCGCAGGGTCACAGTAATCAGGGGGGATTTGCCCTTTAGTGATAGTCAAGGGAAGGTTGTTGCTCTGAAAAGTGAACACGTTTGATTCCAAGCAAAATCTCTTTAGCCCCCTGAGGGGAGCATCAATATTTCTTGCTCTACTACAAGGTGTATATTTATGTGGGAATTTGAGGAGTCTATTTCTTTTTCTTTTTTAATTTAAGAACTGATGAGATCTGGGCTTGATATCAATCCAGGGAAATCAGATCTGCAACAAGGCTTTAGTCTGCCGCTGTGATTGTAACAAGGATCTAGGGACTTTGTCATGTAATTGTCAATGCAGTGGAGGGGCACAGCCCAGCACAACATGATGGATCAGCATAAACACCAATGTTATTTTAATATTATTTCTACACTATTGTAGAATTTATAAATATTTTGAATAAGCTTTTATTTTTGGATTTTCAGTTTTCATTTTAATTAAAATTTTTAGTAATTTTGTGCTTTTGTCATTTTTTAAAATTCTATTTAAACTTTAAAAAATAGCACACAACTTGTGTGGAGTACTTTTAAGGTACTTTTTCAATACATTCTGCTAAACTTCTCTTTATCCACTTAAGAACAAAAGTCATATGGGTTTAGAAGGATTTGAGGGTGAGTAAATGATGACAGAATTGAAATCTATCACTGCTTGTCCCCTGAACAGAAGAGAGTGGTGATGGAGAGTGAGCAGGAACCCTGAGTATCAGAGGCATTAAACTCTGCTTGGCATCATTAATCTCCTCTTGAAGCCATCATTAATCCAGTCAGCCGCAACCTAGAAAATACACTATCAATATCCCACTGTCCCTAATGAAGACTCGATAGTTTTACACAGCATGCTTCAGTCTGTTGTCAGCTGCTGAGGGAGAAGCGTTTGGGCTTTCTTAGATCCCACACTGATGTTCTTTCCCTTCCAATTCATTCAGTTTCTTCCTTAAAATCATTTTTGCACTTAATTTTCCGACAAAGTCCTGCATGAGAGTAACATGGAATATTGTCATGTCATATTTTATGTAATTGCCAGTGATCAAACAGGCTTAAACACACACAATAGCAATATTACACTGACAGTTGGCAGAGAAATATGCCATAAAGCCAGATATAACGTGGACCTTGATTAGGACGCCCAGATGGCTTTTTTTTTTCATTGGACAGTCATGTTACCCAACAAGTGAAATTCTATAGGACATAACTGATTGTTACTGGTGTGGTTCGACATAAATGTCAAGTTTTAGTTGGAAGAGAATAAAATTAAATGAAACCACAAATAAAATAAAATAATGAAGTAAAATATTAGTACAGTGGTATTATTATTATTATTATATTTCCTATGGGGTTACAAAAGTTGCAAGTTCAAATCTCTGCTAAATGTCTGCTAGTTTAAATTTTTTTTAATTAAAACAAAGAAAATAAAATAAGATATTAAAACCATAAAAACAAATCATAAAAATTATGAACCAAATCAAAAAAAGAAAAAAAAATTAAACCTTCTTAGATTAAAATGTAATTAAATCGTTAAAAAAACAATAAAACTTTTGAATTAGGGTTGGGCCGATAGACTATGCCATCGTCCATCGCCGATGGCTGACAGACATCACGATGTTAAGCTGATTTTTTCAATGTTAATGGTAAATGCACCTTTTCTGTTTGGTCAGGCTGCTGGATTGATCTATGAAGGCTGCGTCACCATGTCCAGTTTTAGATCATGGCGTACTAGTCTCAAAAGGGCACCACAGAGGGGTTATGTCATACCTCATCAGAATCCAGTGGTCTCACTTTCGCACACAAAGGTCTCCTACGCTCAGCACGCCCAGCCAGTCAGTAACAGACTCACTGCTTATCACTAGCCACCCAAAACCTGAACCCGTCACTGTGTGATATAGATGAAACCTGACAGAGTTGACCTTTACACAGCAGACGGACCGATTCAAGAGCCAAACAGTCATCTTTACTCACACAACTCTTCAAACAGCACCACCCGATGACCCAAAACCCATCAGTGTGACAACCTCACTCAAACACGGCCAACAATCAGGGCTCTCCTACCTTTGAAAAATACAGAAATCGAGAGCGCACTGTAGGGTTGGGCGATGTCTACCAAATTGGCATCGGACGATGTCTACAGTGAAACTTCGTGATGGACGATGACATTAGGGGGTGTGCCCGAAGCGTGAATCCGTATGCAGAAAGGCACGGAAAACAAATAACGCGTTCTGTGGAGCCACTAAAGGGACATGGTTAGCCACTTGCTAGCGGTAGACTGTTACATTATAGTACATGAAAGTTCACTTACCACATACACAGAGTAAGGAGAGATGACTGATAGGACAATGGCGAATGATTTGCAGATACTGAGCACCACAGACAAATATCTAATCTAGTAAAATGTGTGGTAGCGGCAGTACCAACCATTGAACTCCATAGTATAGAGTCCGTGTGTTCGCGAATCTCGAAAAGTGAAAGTGAAAGTAAAATGAGAGCGCGCATTCGAAAGCGTTTTCAATGCCCTGCATATTAATAGCGGCTCCCTGATGCCCGCAGTTTATATACAGTATAATTACCCAACGATATAATTGCGAGAGAAAGTATTGAAATATTTGTTTTTTATCATCCCATCTCGTAAGCTATTAGGGGTTCTGTAGTACACTTAATTTCCTTTCCGAACACGAAATTGGGATGCGGCGGA
>NW_015662957.1:711707-748703 GCF_001515625.1 Sinocyclocheilus rhinocerous
ATGTCTGTCAGCCATCAGTGATGGACGATGGCATCGTCTATCGGCCCAACCCTAGCACACTGCATTGCTTGCATTTCAAAAGGTCAGGTCTGATCTTCTTTTGATTAAATAGAATGGCCTTGTCTCATAATGAATCGATTTTCTGCTTTCACCAAGTAATGTCTGATTTCATTTGCCCCAGGAGACCATGCTTTCTTTAAAAGCACTGAAGAGAGAAAGACCACGTTTGGCTTGAGCTTTGATTTCAAGGCTAAAAAAAGAATAAAGGTAGAGATTTTAACACCAGAGGCACTTCCTGTTTGACTATTTCAGTGTTCTTCAGAATGTGCTGTGAATGGCTACAGAAATGAGAACTTCAGGGTAAAATAATGTCATGCAATCAGTGATTGAAAACACTGAAAAATCATGAACAATCAGTTATTTTCTAGCTTTCTATATAGTCTCTTAAGAGTCATAAAACATAAAAGATTGTGTTTTTGTAAGTATCAATCACACAACACAACAAAACAGACTAATTGGTTATGAAAACACAAATCCAGAATTACTAGCAAGGTACCATGGTAAAACAAAACATTGTAACAGAATGGTGTTAGGGCAATGCTTTAAATATCTCACACAATACTGCTTATATTCACTGTGCTGATTCAGTGTTATTTTAGTGTTTTTATATAATATTATAGTATTTATTAATATAAATTACCTTTTATTTTTATATTTACATTTTAATTTTAATTGATACTTTAGTGATTTTGCTGTGTGCTTGTCATTTTATTTATTTATTTTTTTTTAAATACTGCATCCATATAGCATCAATTAATTGTTATTTCTAATTTTAGTACTGCAGCGTAAACATTAATTTCAGTTGGTTAGGCAACATTTTTAATTATCGTTTATGTTCCTTTTTTTAAGTTTACGTGTTTCATTTAATATTGATATATATATATTTTTTTTAAATTTCAGCTTTATGTCAATTACTGAAAATAACTTTTAAAAGTTTGGTCACACTTTAATTGAAGGTCCAATTCTCGCTATTAACTGCGACTTTTGCCTCAAACTCCTAATTTGCTGCTTATTAATAGTTAGTAAGGTAGTTGTTAAATTTAGGTATTGGATAGGATTAGGTATGTAGAATCTGGTCATGCAGAATATGTGCTTTATAAGTACTAATAAACAGCCAATATGTTAATAATAGGCATGCTCCATACTAAAGTGTTACCAAAAGTTTTAGTTAACAATAACAACACTGTAATGACCAGGAAGTGTAATTACCAATCCATGGCCATCATACCTCTTGTGAGGACACCCCTCTGTAGCCAAAATCATGTAGTTTGATGTCCAGACTTTCCAGGCTCCCTGACGTGGCCTTCAGGTGCTTGGCCAGAATCTTTTTGAACTCCCTGGAGATTGTTGCCACGGTGATGGGGTACCACATTTGGAGCAGCATTGTCTATGTGGACAGAATGTACACAATCACATGTACGTCAGAGAAGACTAAAGATGGCTTGTAATTGCGCTCACAATTTTCATAGCCCTAACCATTTAAACCACAACTCATTGATCTGTGGCCCCTTAAGGACGTGCACATCAGGAACTGACAAAGACAAAGAATTCTGAACCGTTTGTGTGGTTCTACATGTTTTCCTCCAGTCTTGACATCAATACATAAACTGTGCACATTGATTAAGCTGACCGAATGCCAATAGGACTTTTCAAGCAACAGGCTAACAGGCAGGATCTAAATGTTCCAATCAGGTTTGGCTTAAATTGTTTGTGGTATCTTGAATAAAAGACACTATTTTAAGGTATTAAACATGTTGTTGACATACTAGTGCATGTTCTTCAAACACAAAATAATCATAAGCATAAATGTAGTTTCTTTTGCAAGTTGCAGTCATTTAGCAAGCTCTTTTATTTGAAGCAACTTCCAGTTCATTACAGGGACAATCGACACGTAAGACAAGTGCGTTGCTCAAGGACATCTACATTTCATTTACTTAACAGTCACTTTTATCTAAAGCAACTTACAAACAAGGGACATCATTGAGGGAGAGCAAATTATCATACAAGAACCAATAATACTGTACTGTACAGTACTGCAACATTACGTTTCAAGAGTACAGTAAGTAAAAGTGACAAAGGCTAAAAGAAAAGTGTCATTGATTGTGGTTGATGCAAGTTTAATTTAATTTCTTATGGAAGACTTAGTGTCTTAAGCTGCTTCTTAAAGGTTTTGATGTTTGTGATGGTCTTAGCAAGTCAGGAGGGGGTTGTAAGCTTGTTCTACCACTGAGGATCAGAGAGAGCGAAGGATCTGGAAAACTACATTGTATCTCATTGTGATGGAACTATCAGGAACTGTAATGAAAAAATATTGCATACTACAATGTTCCAGTGGAACAGTCGAACATGGCACTTTCAACGCCAAGTGGCAGGCCTGATTCCCAGGAAATGCATGTATGTAATATAACATGTCTAAAATAAAGTGTTTGTCAAATGCATTAATAAATATAAATATAAATATTCAACCTTTATGTTTTTTTTATTTATATTAGGAAAACGAATCAATCACAATGTTCATCATGGATTACAAGCATGCATCTTTAGACCTGGTAGCCAGAAAAACACTTTGTCTACATAATGACAACAGTAAGAGCTGCTGTGGGATTCTGCAGGGCTGCAGGCCAGGTCAGTACCTCACTGACCCCACCAGCCTGTCCAAACCTCCCTCAGTTTTTGGTCCAGGATTAGCAGCTAGGAGCATGCTGGAAATCAAAGCCTGCTGTCATCCTGAACAACAGTACGGCAGAATCATCCAATATGAAGTAATGTGCCGCACCATCAGGTTTACGGACTATTCTGACAGTCAGACATTCAGGGGGGCTTTGTGCTGCTGTTAAAAAAACTTTTGTACTAGATATGGCTCATTTCAAATTGTGTAGTGTCTCAAACAAACGTGAAAAACATGAAAAAAATATGTAATGATCACATGATCATAAAGGGATCCGTTAATAACGGCTTTGAAAGCACCCTTTGTGAAGGAAATCATTAACTCGCTTTAGTTTGATATGACCCTTTGAGTAACATCCCTTTTCTCGCAACATTTTTCAAGGTTGATTAAATGCTGTTTGGACTTTGTCCTTAGATTAGACTACCATTCAACAATTAGGGTCTGTAAGATTTTTATTTCAAAAGATTTTTAAAAGAAGTCTCTTATGCTCAAAAAGACTGCATTTATTTGATCAAAAATACAGTAGAAACAGTATTATTGTAAAATATGATTAAAATAACTTTTCTATTTAAATATGTTTTAAAATGTCATTTATTCCTGTGATTACAAACTGAATCTTCAGTGTCACATGATCCTTCAGATATCATTTTAATATGCTTATTTGGGGCTCAAGAAACCTTTCATTATTATCAAAAAGTTGTACCGCTTAAAATCTTTTTGAAAACCATGATGCATTTTTTAGAATGCTTTATAAAGTTAAAAAGAACAGCATTTATTTGAAAACAAAATTTGCATTCTTGGAGAATAAAAGTACTAATTGAACAGTAGTGTATGTATTATTTTGTAAATATTTATTTATTTGTGTTCTTCCAACAATTTTTGAAACATTCATTTGGACATTGCAGAACGACTAAATTACTTTTATACCATTTGCAATATCTGCATTGGCTTCTGTATAAAAAAAGCAAATATGAAAGAGGACAAGTAATACCTCAATATAATTGGTGAGCCAGAAGAAATCTGGATCCGTGTTCTCCACAGTGAAAAGAACGTTCCCTCTGGGAATGATCTTCCCCTCGGGAACTGCTTTGATACGGATTGGAAGGCGGCCATCATATTTCTGACAACACAATTAGGAAAAGGAAGAAGGCAGGTGGTCGTTATCTCCATGTGCACTCATCTCCGGAACAAAGTAAGCAGACTTCAAAGTCATGTAATGGTCAAATATCTGAAAAGAAACTTTGACTTTGATATGAACTTCTGTTTGTACCTCTAAAACTTTCCTCCATCCCTCTTCATCGAACACTGACTGTTTAAAGTGCATCTGATAAAAGACTTTTGCCTCCTGAATCTTTTCCTCCGTGACAACTCGACCTGCAAGATATTTATATAAATACATGAGCTCAGAGATATTAAGATCTGTTTATAAAGCATATGCTCTTTTGAACATGTCCAACATGTAAATACTAAACTAGCAGGCCATTTAATGATACAGTAAATGCACAGTTTTGTTCAGTAACGATTATCAAATGTCAATTTCTCTGTGGTTATAAATGCAAAGTTTACAACAGCCATGACCTCTTTCAGGGAGAATGCAATACAGTGCAATGTCTTAAAATTTAATAAAATATTCATTGTGTTAAGAGTGAGTACAAAGATTTTGGCAGGAAAGAAACGTTAAATCAGTGGAGACACAGAAAAAAAAAAAACTGCTGCCGTTCACACATTCTGTTCATGGTTGCAGTTTGAAACACAAACCACAAAATACACACTTTCCGGGTTGGAATACTTTAAATGAAATGGGAAGCTTAAGGGGAATTAGCCTTATGTAACTAGGTTGTTTTTGTGGACTTAATGTAGTCTTCTTGTTTTTACTTTCTCTAACATTGCTGGTCTGTGTTCATGACCACTTTTATAAAAAATGAAATGGGTAAAAGCATAAACCTCGAAGGAACAATGACAGAATTGTCTCACCTCATGTCATTCCAAACCTGTATGACTTTCTTTTGTGGAGCACAAAAGAATAAATTATTAAAAAATGTCTTTGTCCACACAATGAAAGTCAGATGGGTCCAATGCTGGTTTAAACCCCACTGACTTTTAATATATGGACAAAAACAGCTAAAAGATTTTTTAAAATATCTTATTTTGTTTTCCACAAGACAGTTATAGTTTTGCAATGACACGACAGAGAACGAATGGTTTACAAATTTCATTTTTACCCAGGAATAGTTTCAAAACTCTATGACTTTTTTCTTCTTAAATCTTACATTTTTAAACTCTTGCAGCTTGTTTTGACTGCATGCCCGTCCTTTATAACTGTTCTGGAATGTGTGCTATTATCAGTTTCGGGACAAGTTTTCCATTACCCAATCAGGTGAATGACATTACATGAAAAAAAAAACGTTTTTGTAAATGTACAAACTCAAAAACAAACAGTACGTCTATGTAAGCCAAGTGGAACTTTACAAATGTTTTCTGATCACTGAAGGGGTTACACAATGATGAAAGTAGTTGGAATTACCTGCTAGGTACTTCTTTAGAAGATACTGGAGGCCAAAAAACACCACCTCGTTATACTGTTCCCCCTTTTTGTGCCGACACTCGAAATAGGAGTACACTTTACTGACATTGGGTGGGTATTGCTTGTAGTGGGTAATCTGAAAAGAAGAGAGTAGCGTTGAGTATCAGAATTGTTTACACAATCACAAATTCACCAGGAGCCTGTTTCATAAAACAAGTTTACCAAATAAGCCAGGCTTATTTCAGTTAGTCTGACTTATTTTGAACCAAATCAACTGACAATACGTCAGACTAACTGAAATAAACCTGGCTTATTTGGTAAACTCGTTTTATGAAACAGGCCCCAGTACTTTTATTAATTATTACACTATCGTTCAAAAGTTTGGAGTAAGACATTACTCCAGTCTTCAGTGTCACATCCTTCAGAAACCATTCTAATATGCTCAAGAAACATTTCTTTTTATTATCAATATAGAAAACAGTAGTGGTGCTGAATATTTTTTGTAGAAACTGTGTATGATCAATAGAAAGTATAAAAGAGCATTATATATTAGAATTATAAATATTTTGTAACATTATAAATGTCTTTACTGTCACTTCTGATCAATTTAATGCATCCTTGCTTGCTTTAAAAAAAAAAACTGATCCCAAACTTATGAAGAGTGTTACACTGTTACATTATTACATTGAAGACTACAGGCCTGTTATATTTTTAATGCACAACTGCATTGCTTCCTCATTCTTGTAAATCTGTCAGCTTCAAGCTGTGTGCATGGATCTCATGGCATTTCATCAAAGTCTTGTTTACTGTATGCTGATACCGTCAAGCTACAGCTGGGGTGGGCTGAAACAGTGTCTTGATTTACAAGTACAAACCTGCCATTACATCCTGGACACAAATTTAAAGGGGTCATATGATGCGATTTCATTTTTTCCTTTCTCTTTAGAGTGTTACAAGCTCTTGGTGCATAAAGAAGATCTGTAAAGTTGCAAAGACTAAAGTCTCAAATCCAAAGAGATATTCTTTATAAAAGTTAAGAGTTAGCCACACCTACCTAAAACGGCTCGTTCGAACACGAGCAGCTGGTCTTCGATGCCCAGTGATACAATCTGCATAAACAACACGCGGCCACTTTCTTGATGCCCATAATGGAGGGCTTAGTTTTGTGTCCTGTCTCCTTCAAAGCAAAACAAATTAAATATATTTCTATCTGCTTCTTAAGAAACAAATAATGGTCCATGTGATGTTCCATTAGTTTGGTTGTCCAAGATCATTTATCAGATCAACCCTGAAAGTCTATTTTGCTTATATAAAGAAAAAGACAGAATTTCCATGTGATTTGTAAGGTATGGAAAGACAATCTGCTATGGATTTTTTTTTTTGCAAATTCTATGTAGACTTCTAAACTGGGCTGAATTGTAAAAACTATTATTGGTAATTAAAATCATGATCAAATTAGCACGCAATTAACACAATGGCCAAAATAATTATGCAAGACATGAAAGATGTGAAAGATTTTATGAATGCTGGGTGTTCCACTTCATAGGAAATCTGCTTAGCTTCCTGCGGAATTCTGAGTGGACCTGATCATCAACCCAAACCTGAGTCACTCATCAATGATACCTGGTGCAACCTGTTTAGATTTCTATGTGCCACTTGAGGAATGTTTTTTGCGTGGTGTAACAACAGTGCATTCTACATGGGCAGGTATCAAAATCTCATTAAACAATTAGTTATCCTATTATAAGATCAAAAACACGTTAACATTTCATTTTTGTTGTGTGAGATTTCAACATAGATCCAGATGGGATTTGTGGCTGGTTGTTTTGTGAGAGGTTAAAGACTAATGTGAAGCACAAAGATAATTACACAACTTTGGCCAGTCAGCATTGGCCAAGGTGGAGAATTAGAGAGGTAAAATTCTTAAATCTGTTGTAAAGATCATTAAACCCAGCTAAAGACATTTAATAATTACAGCCACATCCCAAAAAGCTTTGAGCATTACACAGTATTACATAACGTAACATTAGGTAAAACAGATTTTGAAAAAAGATGCAAATGCAACAATTGTAAACACACAGAACTATTTTGTTTGTAAGTGTCTTGTTACATGATAGTAGTAGTTTAGAGTTCTGTAATACTACATATATCAAATCATGCTACTTCAGATATGGTAGTTTTATCTTTTGTTTTACGTGTTTTAACTGATTCCTTACCTGGACCTTTGACAAGGTCAGACTGTCAAAGTGAACTTAAACAACTCTAATCGTGTGACTATTTACAATAGCCTTGCAAAAAGTTCACATAAAAGCACTTTCATTTATAGCTGATAACTAAAATATGTAAATTCTGATTACTGATATATTACAGGTGGGGTTAAATGGGTTACTGCCCAATTTTACTGTGACTGGTTTTCTAGACTGTGAGATTTAGTTATTTAGATTTTATTTAAGGTTACATGAACAGTACATGTACATTTACATTTACATTACATTTAGACATTTGGGTGACGCTTTTATCCAAAGCGACTTACAAATGAGGAATAATAAAAACATGTAAAACATTACGTCCTTTGGAATGATGTTGTTATTGTTATTATTATTATTAAATAAAACTATGTGGTTTTCTAAAAAATTTGTTTCGATTCCTAGATTACTGAGTGACGTGACGTCACGCGCTATGGCCTTCGGCGAAGCTAAAAGCTGCACGAGGTCATTCCGCATAAGCCCCGCCCCCTGCGTTTAGCGTTCAATGAGTGGGGCATTTAAAACGAACGTGAGTTTACGCAGATTCCCCTCATCAAAACAAGAAGATAACACAATAATCGCGATTTTGCCATACCTGTAGGTTATTCTGAATCATGTTTTCATTTACATTTCATCGATTTACAAGGTCATAGTTGGTTTTATCCCCACATATATGTAACGGTTAAGCATAAAGGGCTAACGTTACTGTCAGAACAGGCAAAGTTCTGTCATTCGTCTTTGCGTTTCTGTTGTTAAACGACTCGAGCCAGGCGATTCTTACCTTATAAGAGTCCGTCGCAAGTAAAAAATTGAAATCCTGGGCTGCCATCATCGAGGACAAAGTAAAAGCTAAACGGTGTCGCTTCGCTCCGGTATGTATGTGATCCGAGCCGCGTGACACCAGTCTCGATAATCTTCTTTTCAATACCTTTCGGGTATGCCAGGAGAAAATGTAATGAAACGCGATCACCTCAGTATCTTGTGTATGTGAGGGCGCGCACGGATAGGTCGCATCGTCCAGTATCAGAAACAACGGGGTGGAGTCAGGCTGCACGTATGAAAGAGACGCTGGCCTTACGTTCGGTGATGCAAATGTGGGCGGGGACATAAACTCCGAAAGCGCCTGACTATCTGAAGCTTGAAAAAGCTGCTGTGCTTCCTGTTGCTTTCAAAGAGTTTCGTTTTCTTGTAAAGGCTAATTAAACTATGGACGTAACGTGGCAGGCATTATTTGGACAAACTTTTAGTTTTGCTTTCCCTACTGTAAAAAACTAAACAAAAACTTAAACCAATATAATGGTTTCATCTTGGCTGATTTGATAAGTTTTGGACACTTAGTTTAGGAGACCACCTTAGATCAGCAAAACTTTTAAGCTATTTCTCAACCAGGTAAACATAGGCTGCATCTTTTGACACATCAACAAATAACCTTTGTAAGAGTGGTTCATCACAAACTGATTTTTTCTGCATAGTTTTAATGTAATCTTCATTCATTGTTGATAGTATTAAGTGAGTACTGATCCAGCAGGTCTACATGATATATAATTTACATTGGAAAAACCGCCTCAGGCTATCTGTACAATAACATATCTAATCTCTTTTCATATCACAAAAGCTTTCAAGCCAACCCTGCCTTGATAGGGAACAGTTTAAAGTGAAAGTGAAAGTGACGTGACATGTGGCCAAGTATGGTTACCCATACTAGGAATTAGTGCTCTGCATTTAACCCATCCTTAGTGCACACACACACCGTGAACACACACCCAGAGCAGTGGGCAGTCATTTATGCTGCGGTGCCCGGGGAGCTCAAGGGAGCTCAATTTGCTCAAGGGCACCTCAGTCGTGGTATTGAAGGTGGGAGAGAGCGCTGTACATTCACTCCCCCCACCTACAATCCCTGCCGGTACGAGACTCGAACCCGCAACCTTTGGGTTACGAGTCCGACTCTCTAACCATTAGGCCACGACTTCCCCGTCCAAAGACCATAAAAGACCATAGCGATTAACATTCAATTACACAGAGTCACTCAGAGAATTTGTAGACATTCAGTACACTCAGAAGCCATACATCAAATAAAATATTGTAACAATTCTAGTATTTTAATCATCCAATGTTCACGCAGGATGTCCATTTTTAGGCCAACCAAGAAGGCTTAGAATTTTTTTTATGAGATTTTATTTGTGAGTGAAATAAAGTGTGTAGTTAACATTACTTGAATTACAACATGCAGTCATACCTCCAGCAGTTTTTTAAAGGACTACAATGGTTGTATAATTAAGCAAGCAAATACATATCATTGTCGTAATCGTTTTTTTTATTTTTTATTATTGAATTGTTTGAATTGTTTTTAGCTTTATTTTTTTTTGTTTTGTTTTCATTTAAATGTTTAGTTTTGAAATGTTGTTGTATGCATTTGTCATTTTTATTTAATTTCTTTTATTTTCTTAAATGTGTATATATATATATATATAGTATCTATAGAGTTTTAGCTTTTAGTTTTAATTACTTTTTCTTATTTGTAAGTCGCTTTGGATAAAAGCGTCTGCTAAATGACTAAAAGTAAAAGTAAGTAAAGTAATCGTAGTCTTTGTTTAGGATCCTGTTAGCTACACAGCTTTACAATAGATCTTGGTTGAAATAACCACTGACTTGAATTTAGTCTTAAATTCAAAACAGTTGTTCTAAAAACCCCTAGAAAATGGCTCAGAACAGTTCCTCTGGCTTTAAAGACATTTTATTCTTATTCACTGAAAAAAAAAAAGGTTATGACCTGAAATAATAAATTATATTTTTGACTATATAGTTTTAATTTAATGAGCCCATCCCAATATCAAAACTTGCAGTCTTGGCCACTTGAGAGTGTGTGCAAGCAACAGGAAGTAAGTGAAAATGACTGGCCCATGATAAATGCCAGTGCCCTTTATGCCCACTAAATCCATGCTATCTCTAATACACTATCTCTAATACCACTTCAGAGCAGCATCGGAGGATAAGTGTATGCCATCATTCATCACGTTAAGAAACTCACATGCTCCAGAATCACGTGATGTTGAGGAAAACTTTACAGTTAGATTTTACATAGAATTTGGAAGTAAAATGTAAAGTGCTGCACATTGTATTGATGCTTTTTATCACTTCATTAGTGTGTGCTACAAACTACTGATCAGACAGTTTATTTGAAAGAACTGATGTTCTAAATGTGTAAATAAAGCTCCGTAGAAACTTTACTTATATTTCCTACAACTTTACATACGTATCATATAGTTTTCACGTTCAAAGAGTGCAAGTGTGAGGGACAGGCCCAGTGACTGCCAAAACATAAAATAATATCATAAAATCTAGTAGAAATTACAGAAATTAATTTCTTTTTAAATGGATGGAAATGGTGCCGATAGCCTTGTGGGCAGCTCTCTCTCCCACTTCGCTTCCTGTTATCACACTGTCCTATAAAGGCAAAAATGCCAAAATATAAAATCTTTTAAAAAATGGATGGAAACAAAGACGTTACTATAATTACTTTTTTTTTTCATTTTTTTTTTTTCAATGTTACTGCTTACCCAGATAACATACATTTCCGGGCCTCATTTGGGTCAAATATGGCACATAGAGCTCAGTTCTGGCCAGATTTGGCCCACACACATCAAGCCAGTTTTAGCGTGAGATGTGGCTTAAGATCTGGCCCGTGTGTGACAAACCAGTTTTAGTGTGAGATGTTTTCATTATTAATTATGCCAAATATGGAATAATTTTACAACTGGTTTGGAAACCAGTATGAAAAAACACAACAACAGACAACAGTGCAGCTGGATTAACCTAAGTAAAACCAGTAAAAAGGAAGTCATGGATAAATTCCTAAAGTTCTATACTATGAAAAAGATTACATTGATTGTCTAATGTTTCAGGAACTGCTGTAGTTGTTAACGGTCGATTAAACGTGGTGAACATCGTGCGCGAAGAGAAACAGCGATAGTGCTGTCGCGGAAACCACGTCAATGACCCCCTCCCCCTCCAGCTTCAGTTCAGAACCACGGTCAGCTCTCCGCGCTGGCTGCTCTCATTATTGTCAGTATATTGTTAATACCGTTCGGTACTCAATTGAAAGACCGCCGGGGGAAACCAGAAAAACAACAGCCGCGAATTTTGTTGTTGTTTGTTTTTACGATCCTCCCCGTGTTATCTTCCATTAAATCCGTTATGGTAAACGCAGAGTTAAACGAAGAAAACACGTAAGCAGCAACAATTTAATTCGGTGGAAGACTACTGGCTGTTGGAGCAGCTTTTTCACTCGTGCTGAGGGTAAGTGACACTTTTGATGCAGCGTTTGGATTGTAGGCTGTGGAAAAATAAGCGTCTTCCGTACTTTTCGTCCTCTGAAGCGAGTTACGGATGTTTTGTTACTAAAAAAAGACGCCACTTGATTTCTCAATTTTGATTTCAGAGAAGCAAGAACTTACATTAAAATGTTGGACCCATCATCCAGCGAGGAGGAGGCGGATGAGGTTGTGGAAGAAGAGCGCAAAGTGGTGGCGGCGCCCAAGGCTGGTGGTCCTCGGGTGTCTCCAAGCAGGACCAGCGAAAGCTCTGGTGGGTTGCAGCCAAGCCGAAGCACCAATGCCCGACCAACGAGCCCGAGCCCCTCAGTGGCGATCGAGAAGGAAAAGGACGATTTGGAAAAGATGCAAAGGGAGGAAGAAGAGAGAAAGAAGAGGCTTCAGCTTTACGTCTTTGTGATGCGCTGTATTGCCTATCCGTTTAATGCGAAGCAGCCGACCGACATGGCAAGACGACAGCAAAAGGTAAGAGGGCAAAGTCACATGCAACAGATTGCTGTTGAAATGAAGAATTGGTGAGCAGCACTCTTCTGACTGTGCAAAAACAGAATTGTAGCATATAGTAGATGATGACTGATTCAGCGCTAAGCTGAATCAACATGAAATGCATCAAATTAACTCATTCCTATTTTCCAATGCATTAAAACTCGAAATTATGCTTTAATTTCAGAGTTTTTTCTCTAAAAAATATAATGTAAAAGATATAAATGGTATCTCGTGGTAAGTAGCCTTCTCACATCCTTTCTGGTACTTTACTAAAAATATCAAAAATCGAATCTTAATGTGCATGAGGGTAGATAACGGTGCAAAGACAGTAGAAAGTTGTACCGGTGTAGTGCCTCAGTGGCAAAGTGTTATATAACATACAGTTTTGTTTACAGTGTGTACTGACCTGAGCACTTGCAGAGATGCCGTTTGAAATATTTTTACTCAGAAATTGAGACCATTCACCTCCGCCCCCCAGCATCTCAAATGCCTTCACCAGGATATCAAAATAATAATGATTGTATATGTGTAACTCTCTGAGTAAAATCAAGCAGACCACCTAAAAGAAATGTTTACAAAATGCTCTGAAATTGTCCCACATAAACAAGGAGCCAGTGCACTGCCATATTTTCACTGTTGAAACCTTTTCCAATACCATATATTGTCAAACGTTTCCAATCAATATCCTGTTGTTGACTGAGTTTGCAGCATGTTGAAGAGAAAAGTGGAGGCTTAAAATACAGACTATCTTATGCTTAAGAAGACTTCTTGTATTTGAGGTGGGACTGGTTTAGATGGAATGGTAGTGGGACATCTATTGTTAGCACTTTAGTGCACGTTTTAGGTGGCGTGATATAGAATACCACCCATATAATCTTTTACTGTGAGAGTCTCACACTTGTGCAGCTTTTTTTTTACTAGTGTGTTTTAGAAAAACAGTCCAAAACATGCCAGATAAAACCTTTATGTTACTTTGAATGCTTGTTTTGTGTGTTTGCTGTCAATGGATATCATAAAGATGCATAAATCCAGATGGTTTTTGGGAGTTCATGGGCAAATCCCTTGTGAAAATAGCAATACCACTAGGCATTCCCTCAGGTCCTATGAGGAAAAGTGCTTGATTGTTATTCAGGAATGATGAAATTTGTTTTTACTAGTTGTCATTATCTCTCCATTGCAGTGTGGAGTTGCATGCAAAACATGCTTCTGTCTAAGATTAGTTGATTTAAGATGTTTTACCTATCAAATCCAAGTTTCTGAAAGCTCCAAAGCTCTTTAACCCCGAAAACTAACAAAGAGGCAGCCGTGCCACATTAGCACAATGTTTGATAGATCGAGGCTTGGTGTTTGAGACATTTTCTCCTGGCTTAGATTCAAAGGTAGAGCTCTAACAGAATGAAGTTGTCTTTTATGTCAGGATCTTGAATAATTTATGAGTGTTCATCATATCCATGAGTGCCTTGTTCAAAAATGTTTATCGTATATTGTAGCTTCAGCTTGGAGAGTTTATCATTGTGAAGAGGATATTTGAGAGCCAGTACATTATGTAGTGTTTGAATTTCAGCTCCGCCTCATTTTAAGACTCACTGTGAGTTTCATTTCATGCAATCTAAGGTCAAAAACAAGTCTGTCTGTCTTATTTGGTTGTGTCCCCAGGGGCTTGTTTGCTTGCTTCTATTGTCTTCGGTGCCAGTGCCTTGGGACAATAAAAAGAGTCTCTGTGGGAAGTTATTCTCCAGCCATTGTTGTGTCCTCACAGATAAGACTCATGTGAGACAAAACATCAGGAACCAGCAGGTTTCCTTAGATATACAATTGTGTTTTTGTTACACTGTATATTCTTTGTCATTATAGTTCTACAGAATCATTCATAGCCGAGAAAAATCTGATTAATCTGCAGAATTAACCCTTTCACTGGTGAGTTTAAAATATTCTAGCTGTCCCCCTAGAGTGAGTTTTTTTAGGCGACCTTTATTTTAGAACGTTTCCCTTTTATTGTTTCCATGGCGACACGTCATGCTTATCACGTGACACACCGCAGCCACGGAAACACTGTATGACAGATATATCGCTTTATTTCAGAGTTCAGAGTTGAGTTTATTTCAGAGTTTAGAGAGTTTTGTTTTTCATGGTAACGCGCCACCGAATACACAAAAAATGGAAGAGAGGGGTGGGGTGAGCAGTAGTTCATTATCATTTAAAGAGACATGCACCGAAACAGATCGCTGTGAACAGAGCTGTTTTTGACAAGGTAAAAAATGTGCTGTTTTACACGACCATTGAGTTATTTTAAACCAAAGTATGTTGCAGACATTTTGTGCAGACCCTTAAGAATCATATCAACTTGTGAAAAATGGGCCTCCGATGTCCCCATTAATCATCTCAGATTTGGCTTTCTCAATAAAAGATAATAATTAATAATAATTTGTTACATTTATATAGCGCTTTTCTGGAGGGGGGAATCTCCTCAACCACCACCAATGTGCAGCAACCACCTGGATGATGCGACGGCAGCCATATTGCACCACAACGCCCACCACACACCAGCTTATTGGTGGAGAGCAGACAGCGTGATGAAGCCAATCAGTATATGGGGATGATTAGGAGGCCATGATGGTCAGAGACCAAATTTGGCAAAGATGCACTGGTCAGTCATACCATACATGTTGTAATGGTTTTCCTTTGAGAATAGATGGAAATTCAATACAACTGAGCGCACAGAGATAATAGTCTACACTAGTCATTAGTCAGACATCTTCAGCTAGATATCTGCCATGGTCACACTGAGAAACTCATTATATTTCTTCAAGTGATATTCATCTAATGTGTGGTCATATTGTTTACTGTTGTTCAGCAAATTTTCACTCCGAAATCCAGTCATTACAATAGCAATTCACGCTTTTTCATGTTTCGCAAATTTGCTGCACTGAACAGAAGAAAGCTGCTTGGTTTTCACTAGAGGTTAACGTCCTTAAATTTTCATAAATCCACTCATTTTTGCTAGCTTTGCTGTATAATACTGTGTATAGTTGTTGTTGTTGTTGTTATTAAGTTCAATATCAAATTAACATTAGTGTTTGTTTACCTCCCTCCCCCCATCTTTGCTCTAATTACGATGCAGTGACATGCTAATACCCGTTTTAAGATTATAAGCAGCTCTGCTGTTTTTATTAACGCAGGACCTGTTCATGCCGCCAACTAAATATGGAAACTCTCCATGGTGCTTGTTGCTGTCTGCTTCAGAAATGGTAGTTTAGTCAGTTTATTAGTCATGATGACAAGGTGCACACTGTCACATACTTAATGATCAGTAGGACCATGTCAGATGTCTTACGCTACTGCCGCTCGCTGTCTCCGGCACGCACCCACCCACACACTGAATGGAGAGCCTAATTAAGAAAGCTATTTATTTCCTACAATTTCTTCTCTCTCTTCCTTTCTTTCTCATTCTCACTCTCTCACACACTAACAGACAGACCAGCACACATTTAGAGACAAACAAGCAGGCACAACAGAAAGACTGTTCAGGGAAGCTAGTTACACTGAGCATGCATGCACATCTAAAACCCAGTCAATTATGCCGCTAATGACTTTTGCATAAAATAAAACAACAAAAAAGTCACAAATAGAGACGTTAATTAGGGCAGAGTGCAACTACAAGAGCTGGCGCAATATGGAGAGGGTTTGAACTCCAACCTCAGTGCCAGATATGATGTCCAACAACAATATGGTGGTATCTGTGTTTAGCTGTAGTAGATTACCTTGGTATTACTAAAGAGCACTCTGCCTTACAGTTGTAAGAGTCAATCAGCTTTTTTATGGTGGCATCACAATGCTTAATAGAGTGAAACAGTCCTGCCATACTTTTTCAGCGGCCTTGGCTTCAGAAGCAATTTTCCCATTCACTCATCAGGACTTTAAAAAAAGTCTTTGTTAAAGAGTTATGAACCAAACCAGCAAATACAAGGTAAATCGCACCATTACGAACTTAGATTTGAAGCAAAAAAGTATTTGAAAATTGGACAAAAAAAAAAAAACAGGTACAAGACTGAAAGGTACAAGACTGTGTGATTAATGGTTTTAGTGGGAGAAAGAACTACAGTCCCATAAGTCATTGCGAATGACAATTGAATTAAAATTGATGGAGGAATATAGAACTACGGATTTAAAGATGCATGGATAGATAGATTTATAGATATGGATAGATAGGTATAGAGTGGGTGGTCATTTTGATCTCTCTTGGCGCAATATTCTCTGATTGGGGGAAATTTCTTTGCAGAATCATGGGTAATGTAGTTTTCACCAGGAATTCTGCTGTTAAACATAATTATTTTAAAAATAAGTTTAAATAACATGATCTGTTGGCTTGAACAAAAGCATATACCATCGATTAACAACCTTGTAGCTCACAGTAAGTCTGTCTTTAAAGATTTATCAGTTATCGTTAAAAATCAGTTCCACACTATGAAGAAAGTGAATGGGATTTTTACTTCTGGAACCCGATTGTTGCACTTTATATGACAACTGTGGGACTGGAAGTCCTGCATTACATTTAAAGGACCAGCATGATTTAAATTTTTTTTTGCAAGATTTACATTTACATTTAATCATTTAGTAGATGCTTTTATCCAAAGCGACTTACAAATGAGGACAATAAAAGCAGTCAAAACTAACAAAAGAGCAACAATATATAACAATAGTGCAAATGACAAGCCTCGGTTAGCCTAACGCAGTACACGTAGCAAGATCATTTAGAAGTTTCATCTGGTCTTGTTGAGATATATAGTTGAGTATCATCAGTATAACAGTGGAAACTAATCCCGTATTTTCTAATAATATTACCAATGGGCAACATGTATGCAGGTGTAGCATTGTCCTCTGGTTTGATCCACGTCTCTGTCAGGGCCATGAGGTTTAGTCTTAAATGACTTGTAATAGAAGTAATAAAATCTGCTTTGTTTACAGCAGACTGGCAATTCCAGAGACCAATAGAAAAAGAAAGCAGTATATTAGTAGACATAGGCAAAGTGCGCTGGTTGTTAGGATTGTGCTGCCTACAGTGTGTGATGCATGGTTTGCGAGTGGTAGTGATAGTAGGGATCTGGAAACACATAGAGAATTGGTTATTAAAACTGAAAACAGAAGGGAAACGAGTAGTAGGAAAGAGGCTGTTGATACTCAGAGATGGTAAAGGATTAAATTTCCAATCATTAGAGATAAGCAGACCAGTACCTCCACCTCTTCCAGTCAGACGGGGGGAGTGGGAAAAAGAGAAATTATTTGAGAGTGCTGCAGGTGTAGCATTGTCCTCTGGTTTGATCCACGTCTCTGTCAGGGCCATGAGGTTTAGTCTTGAATGACTTGTAATGGAAGTAATAAAATCTGCTTTGTTTACAGCAGACTGGCAATTCCAGAGACCAATAGAAAATGAAAGTAGTGTATTAGTAGACATAGGCAAAGTGCGCAGGTTGTTAGGATTGCGCTGCCTACAGTGTGTGATGCATGGTTTGCGAGTGGTAGTGATAGTAGGGATCTGGAAACACATAGTAAGAATTGGTTATAAAAACTGAAAACAGAAGGGGAACAAGTAGTAGGAAAGAGAATGATTCAGAAGCGATACTTATGTGCCTTGCCGGTGTCCCTGTTCGGTGGAGTCGAACGGTAGTCAATGGTCTTTACACTCTTCAGTCTTCACACGAGGAGAGCTTCACACGAAGGCTGCCGTGGTATACTAAGCTTTTTATATTCGTCTAACAAAACTCAAATTGAATTAATCTGGACACACTTTCCTGTTTATCACAACAAATGGCCAAGCAAAGTGCACGACACTGACAAAGTACGCGATACAGTACGAGACCAAACACGATTTCAGCATGTCTCCACACAGTAAACAAAACAAGCGTTTCCTAGCAACGACAACTGCGCTAAACACTGAGACAAGAAATAAATACACTTACGAGCTGCTTTTAACTTCTGCTGATTGACTGCTTCTCTCAAAGAGTATTTCTTTACACTGTGTTTTGCTGGCGCTTTAACACACTTTCCTTTTTATCACAACAAATGGCCAAGCAAAGCGCATGACACTGACAAGGTACGCAATACAGTACGAGACCAAACGCGATTTAGATTTGAGCTTCAACAGCACAATTTATAATGTTATTGTTGTCACATTTTATTCCTGACTTAAGTTTTCAGCCTTTCCCCATTTAGGTACATAGCAGCTATATATGAATGACTGAAAAATATCTGCTCGAGGGTGTTACCAAGATGGCGGCCAAGTCAAATGAATTACCTAAAGGGATTTTAGTATTATGTAGCATGATCCGATCTTTCTTCATAGAAGCATATTGTAAGATTGGACAAGAAATGAGAATAATCTAAATTGTAAGCATGGAGTGCAAGGTGTCCTCAGATGATCCTTCAAGACATAAGCTGCTAGCTGTGTAATTTGATGCCCTTACAAGAGTTTTGATTGAGTTATTGTATGACATCATTTACCACAATCTACTTTACAGAGAGAATAATAGCACCATGATACCACACAGCAGCATTTTCAGAGGTTATATGTTGAAACTCCTCTAATCTGTTGTGCCTGTCTCGTCAAGATGTTCAGTTACAATTATTTGCCCAATTTAAATTACAGGGCCTATTCTTAAGATGCAGTAGATTTGGAGTTAATTACAGCCCTTGTTTTTAAAAAAAAGACAGTATCGTTTCCACTTTTTGAGTCTCATATTGTTATAACAAATACCTATTTTACAAGATTTAGTTATTTCTGTTTTTGAGGCAGAGAGAAAGGAAGATTATTCAAGTCAGTGTATTGATATATATCTCTCCACAAATCCATTTTCTTTTCCACTCCTTCGCTGAGCAAAAAGGCGATGTTCAGCTCCCATCTTGTGCTTGGGAGGGCAAGAATCTGAAAGGCCATTGTGTTAGAGACAAACCATAACCCAGATAAGAGCTCTCTGTCTGTGAACGGTCTGCTGAGGTTCCTCTTACAGCTAATGTGTAGTGTAGACGGATGCACCAAAATGGCCTTAAGAGCCCTACTAGCTGAATAGGCCTGATCTGAGGTCAGCAGGCTTTCATTGTGGGCTGAAGATCTTGACGTGCAGGCAGGGGGGAAGATTGCTATTGTGATAGCCGTGATGGATTCACAATCAAGCACTGGCTGATCTTGGGTCAGCTGCGAGTAGGAGAGGTACATTAACTAGGTTGTTATTTAAAATCCATGCAGAAGTATTCTGGAACTAGTTCATATTGAAAAGGTATTATTGAAACTCTTTAGATATGAATAGATGTTTTTAAGTATGTGGTTGTTGGTGTAAAAGAAAAATGCCATTCATACTTTTGTTAATTCAGGTTGTGCAAATTGTCTTCTGTAACGGTTATCTTGTGAAATAATATCTAGGAAATAGCATTGCTAATGGAAAAGTCCACAGAGCAAACATAACACAGTATTTTTTTTTTTACATTTGAAAATGGTTTGCTTTTTAATACATTTGTTTTTATTATTATTTTGTAATTATTGTATTATTATTGTTTTTTTAATGTGCAAGTTAGTTTTGTTTAGTTTTCATTTTATTGCATTTTTAATTGATTTTATTTTCATTTTTTATTATTTTATCATTCGAACACATACATGCATTAACCACTAGATCACAGCTTTTCATTTTTTTTGCATTTGCTTTTTATGTTTCTATTTTTTTTTCTTAAGTTTTTGAAACAAACTGTACTGAGTGAAAACACAAACATTCATGCACACTTCCCTGTGTGGATTTAGCAAACATCTTACAGTAGTACTAATGAGCAAACCACACACAGATGTACGTGTATCCATGGTGAGTGTGTTTATTTGTACGGATGGGTGTTTGTGAGCATGTGCTTGAATAAAGCAGTGTAAAGGCAGTGGGAGGATGACCCTTTCATGTGCTCTTTGTTGGTTGTTTGTAATCTGGGATTACACACCCATTTGCCTTCTGTGATCTGTTACGTAACTGCCTCTATATGCACAAGAGTTTCTGTGGGAATTAAGAAGGTTTGAAGATACATTTACACATATATGTGGTGGACAGCAGCATGTGTTCATTCAAAGGTATGAATGGAGATTTCAGTGATTGTACTACTGGATTTAGAACTACTTCTTTTACAGATGGGTTCAAGTCAAGGGTGTCTGAAAGTAGTACGTTTATATTCAGAACAATACTGATTGTGAAATCCTGTTTTTGCCTCAGAGTGAAAATGCATTTGTGTTAATTGTGATGTAATTTAAAATAAGTATTGTGAGACATATAGCGACCGTTATGAAAAATAGTCGCACTTGTAAGATATTAAGTCATAATTGAGAGGAATAAAGTAGTGGTTACAAGAAATAAAGATGCAAATGTGAAACATGAAGTTTCAATAGTAAGGTATTTAATCACAGTTGTAGGAAAGTTGCAACTACAAGAAATAAAGATGCAAATGTAAAATATTAAGTTGCAATAGTAAAATATTAAGTGACAATTGTGAGATATAAAGTCGCAGTTTCGAGAAATAAAGATGCTAATGTGACATGAAGTTGCACTTACGAGAAATAAAGATGCAAATGTGAAATATGATGCGGCAGTTGTAAAATATTAATTTAGAATTGTGAGAAAGAAAGTTGCAATAAGAAATAAAGATGCAAATGTGAAATATGCATTCGCAGTTACCTTATTTTTTACTCAAAGCATAAACATACTTCCATATAAACAAAGAAACAAAATGACACATATTTCAGTGTCTGCTTTACACAAAGGGAATGCAGTGTATTAATGACTATACAATATTATACAATTACCTATGAACACTCAGTCAAAGTTTGAAGTCTGGAGCGCTTGCTTTCCTGTCAACCATCAATGCAGGAATGCAGGCAGCATTGCTCATAAACTGAACATATCATCCAGAAGACATGAAAAGAAAGACAGAGAGAGAGAGAAAGACAGACAGGCGGAGACTCGAGGGACTTTAAAGCAGTGTCTCTCTACCCCGGGCTCACTGATCACTAATAGGAATCTGTTCTCAGAGAGAAACCACAGCCTGCCATTCCAACGCAATCAACATGAGCCCAGTGGGCACCTGGGGAACAGACACACACACACACACACAAAGGCACATTCCATCATAAAGTCAAAAGGATGTGGTAACAATGACAGGCAGTTCTCAGACTAGAACATTCTATTATTCTATCTAGTATTATTATGAGCTGCATGTATTAAGATTTATTGTATTCTAGAGTTGACGTATTGTACCTGAGAGCTGAGATGTATGGAAGCCTGCTGCTGCCTCTGAGTAAAAACAACTGAAAGGTAGAAAAAAAAGCATTTAAAGTTTTGGGTTGGTAAAATTAAAAAAAAAAAGTTTTTAACTCATCAAGGCTGCATTTATTTTATCAAAACAAACATAAAATCCGTAATATTGTGACATTATTATAATTTAATTTAATTAAATGCAATTTATTCTTGTGATGACTAAGCTGAATTTTCAGTAGCCATTACTCCAGTCTTGAGTGGCACATGATCTGTCAGAAATCCGGCTTTCCCTTTCATGGGAACTTCGAACTGCGTCCTCTAGGGGTCGCTATGGGGAACGCCTCGTCGTGACCCGTGTCTGAAGCATACATTGAAAAAACACCAACTCGTTGGCCGGCGACAGCCATGACGTCACTACCGGTGCGACTATAGTATAAATAGGCGCTGGGAGCACACATCATTCTCTTCTAGGCCAAGACTAGTATGATTCTAGGTTCTTGGTCGTATTCCCTTAAATGAATCTATTTCTGATTCCAAGCCTTGAGCTCTACGCAGTGTCTCGTTCCCTACTCAGGGAACCATGGTTACATAAGTAACCTGAGACGTTATCTCACAGTTTGACTATATTTCTTTCTTTTCTTTTCTTTTTCTGGGGGGGAAACAGGCTTCAATAGAGATGTGCTTTATGATTGAGTTTTTCATAAATATGCATTCAAACAGCAACAACAAATCTAACCTTGCATTAAATCAGCTCACTTTACACACAATATCAGTTAAAATCAACAATTTACTTTTTCATTATATGTTCCTGGTCTTATTATGCTCAATTTGTCAGTATATGTTTTTCCCAAGAATTAATTTAATTTAATTTATAAAACTGATAATTCTGGTTGATTGACTGGTTGAGCTGTGTTCGAAGGCATTGTAAATTACTCTATAAACATACACCTGTGACCTCATTACATCAGTATTACTCCACCACCTTTGCAACCATTCTTCTATTAGTATTACTACACCAAAGAAATTGATAAAAAATCAATTAAGTGAATTTTGACTTAGTGGGTGGTCCAAGCACATGCTAACTGTTTTATGTTAGGGATAAAGCACTGCTTGCTATGCATGACGTGGAGGCATTACAAATGTTTAATGCACAGCTAACCATGCATTATTCCACTTATACCATGGTCATTTGCCAACAATGATTTTGTACAGCAATATTTGACCAGAAGGGTAAAAATGACAGTTATTTTCGTCAGTTACAGCCTAAGTCCCTTTAAGGCAAGTCATTTCACTTTGAAATGCCTCTCGGGCATGCAAGTGCATCTCCTATCTCTTTGAATGGGGAAACATCAAATTCTCCAGAACTGTTCGCCAAGCTTACAATTAAATTTCATATTCAAAATCACCAATGAAATCTGACAACAAATGTCTCATAAATGTTGTTTCTTTTGCTCAAATAGCATTTAAAAAGCTTATTTTTTTAACCTGATCTCATGAATGTGCATTTCAATGGCACAATTTTCTGTTTCTATTTGGCATAATATTTATATGCAGAAATGGACTTTGGCATGCATATGATACGCAATTGGTAGGTTTAGGGGTGTGGAGTAGGTGCGTATCATATGCACAAAAAAGTGTATTATATGCACATCAAACATGTGCGTATTGTATGCACGCCAAAGTCAGTTTCTGCATATAAATAAAAATATTGCGTATGCATATAAATATTGTTACAGTTTGTTAGAGCTAGCATTCTGCCCGCTTCAAATCAGACACAGAGATGAGATAGTGCTGTAAGATCACATTTGATTGAATAAATTATAGCATTTATTTGAATTATCGAGAGAGAGAGAGAGAGAGAGAGAGAGAGAGGGTTGAAATTGACGTGTGTGAAATTACCTGCGTCTGTGCGTCTCTCTCTACAAACAATGAAGCTGTGATTTTAGTTACTTCAAAAACAGCAATATTTTTAGGAAATATAGTGTAGCAAATCAGTGTCAAAGCTGTTTTATTAATAAAAGTCACAGGGCAGTTGACAACAAGTTTCTGTGCTCCTGGATGTTTCTATGTGTGCGCAGCACAATCTCTGATCTCTGTGTGCGAGTGATGTGTGTGTTTGTTTGTGTCATTGAAAGCAGTGCATTAATATAGAACGATGATTAACAGTGACTTTGAACTATCTGTGCATTAAACGGTTTTAATGCATAACTGCCAGCCAATCAGAATCGAGTATTAAGATAGACCATGGTAAAAAAAAGCCTTCAGTGAATTTACTCTGCTCTGCATCATGTCTAACGCCCCTTAGTTGTTCTAAATTCACTTTATTTTATTGTAGTTTTTTATGTGAAGCCTTTGTAACCTTCCAAAAGGTAATAACTTCCTCTGCCTTTGAAAAAACTTTTAATTTTGTGTGAGCATCATCAAGCCCTCTTATTTTTCAGTCCCTCCCCTCCAACTGTCTGGTCATTAGTATGATTTTTTTTTCTCATTGAACATTCTGTTATCATGTAACATTAGGGAAGTAAAATGGGTTGCGAGTGCCCCTTCATGTTGACTTTAAACAATGACAGACAGCATTTGAAATAAAAAAATAGTTGATTTGTTAACAATTATGAATGCACTTAATTGCAGTATTTAAACCGATAAGTGGTTTGCTCTTAACAGTACTAAACCATCTGCTTCACATTTGCTTCTTGAACTTTATGCAGTATAGGTCATATTTATCAGTTTAGATCATACAGTATGTTCTTAGAAACTATACATGCTTGAAATTGCATCATTTTGAAGTTCCTTATTGTACAGTAAATCTTATGACTCAAACAATACATTCTTGCATTCTGACTGAGTGACATTTGGAAAGCCTTTCTTCTGTCCCACGAGCTCTCTCTCTCTCCAGCTCATTATTGTCTTCGTCTCTCTCACTGGTAAACAGAGCAAAAAAAGGAACGGACATGGGATGTTGACTCTCCTGTCGAACAAAACCAAATGCGACGCTCTGCTGAGCGTGAAGGGAAGCAGAGACTCTGCTCTGTGAAAAACAGTTCTCTGTCGAAGAGCACTTGCTGGAATCATGCGCTTCTAGCATCCACACTAGGAAGGTCACATCAAGTACTGGCACTTTAATGGGAGCATGCACTATAAAGATCAACAATTTATATAGACCATGTTGAAAAACTCTCCTAAACAGATGATTTGAGCACAGGGCTTAGGTCAGCTCTAATAAAGTCAACAGGAATCAATTGTAAGCTTAGCTTTAGCTTAGTGTTTTTTTTTTACATTCCCACAACATGGACTTTTTCTAGTCTTCTGTTCAATCATGTAAGCTTCCCTTCCCCCCATATGTCCCCACCCCCACTCCAGTGGAGGAAAACACTGTGGATGCACGTAAGGTTTTAACAGATTGATACAACCCAGGATTTACCATCATTATCTAGTATTGTAGTTAGCCTGTGTGTATCTGTGTTAGTAAATTACTACCCATGGATTCAAAGACAAGGGCCTGCGTTTTGTCAGTTGCTATAGTAACCAACAACAGGCAGGTGTGAGGTGGATCTGAGGTTGTATGTGTGTAGCCCATAGCAGTTTTACTGTTAGCACATAAAGAGACTGTATAACAAAACTGGACTACTGTACTTTATTTAGCTTCTGTGTTGGAACATAACAGTTTACGAACTGGTGTCTGAACGGACAGTGTGAGAGTCATTAGCTTTATTTATTGCAGCCTAGGCGCTCCAGCTGCACCAGCGTGTGCCAACAGCAGTAAAATAGCCATAACCTGAAGTTTAACAACATGATAGTTTAATCTTTACAGGGAGAAAATTTGTCATTTCCAAAGAAATAAAGAAGAGGAAAGGACTGGCGGGAATGAATGAGGGATGGAGGAGCGGAAGAGGTGAATGATTCATTAAAGGCTTCCAATTAAATTCTGCTCAATCATTAATTCCAAGACTATTCGTTATGAGAGTCTCCGGTGACAGGCTGTTTATTTATTACACTGCACACCTTAGATATTCAACACTGATATGATTTTCAAAACCTTAGCTATGCCAGCTGTGGTGTTGGAAACAAATTGCATTAGATCAACAGAGTTTAGGCTGACTATTATGTATATTTTAGGAACAGCAGCGTGAGGACTGAAATACATTTACATTGAACTGCGGCATGAGGGTGAGTAATTAAAGACATAATTTTTATTTTTGGGTGAACCATCCCTTAAATTTAAAGGGATAGTTCACCCAAAAATGAAATCTTCATTAACGTGCTTAACTTCGGGTGATTTGGAAATGTCAAAATAGCATACTACCCTTATTGTTTCTGTTGTAAATGGCAGAAACAACACTATATAGTGTATATATATGCGTGTATATTAGCGAACTGCTTGTATAAATAGTATCATATAGCATTTAGCATTTTCTCTTATTTCTGCCATATATGGCAGAAAAAGCTGGAGTAGTATTAGCATACTACTAGTGTATGTTGGCTTAATGTGTAATAGCATGCTAGCATTTTCTTGTATTATTTCTGGTATATATAGCACAAATAAGAGTAACATATTAACATGGTATATTTTAGCAGAATTAGAACCTTTATCTCTTGTTTCTGTCATACATGGCGCAAATAGCAGTAGTATGCTAATATATTTGCACTCAACTAGTATATATACTGTAGTATACTGTACTTTCAGCTGAATTTGTTTCTGCCCTATATCACACAAATATGTTAGTATGCTATCAGTAATGAGGTTAGCAATGTACGAGTCTACTGGCGCGCATTGTCATGGTGACGTAGAGAGAACATTACGATGAGTGTTTAGAGGATACACTTTAATTGCTCTACATCAACCTATCCATTATAATCACTCCAGCAGTTACCATGGGAGTAATGGAGCTAATGCAGCTGCCTCTCATAGTCATGAGGTCATACTGTTGGATAACCTGAGAGGGGATAATGGGGTAAGGGGTGTGTTTATGCGTACTCCGTGACCATGGCAACATATTTGATGAGAAGGAACACCTGGGATTTTAAAAGGATGTCCAACATTCACATAAACACACACACACACACAGATCTCCATGCTGAAAACAGAGACCATATGGTTTGAGACCCTGGAGGTGGGCGCACTAACATATCAAAGGCCTGCTGTTGTTTACCGGTCAGGTGTGACAAACAAAAGAAAATTAACTAAATGCAGCATCTCATTGAATTAAAACAATGGTGAAATTAAAAGGAAATTGTGTTTACATTGATCTTCTGATTAACAATTCAGAGTGTGCTCGTGTTTGTATTCAAGAGAAACCAAGAAAATGACCAAGAAACTGTAAGCAAACCATTGCATAGCATCTTTTCAATATGAAAAAATTGTGAACTATTTGTTGATGTACATTTATTTAAAAAATGTTTAACATTTTCAGTTCTAACCACGTTTTTTTTCTTCATCCAGTATTCTGGTGCACTTGGAAATATGCCATTTCAGAAGTAAAATGGAATTCGAGCAGCATTAGTTGTATAAAATTACCCACAATGCTTTAGATTAGAACAAAGGTCTGAAGTACATATCCTTTCTTTACTACAAGTTCTCTTGAATGTTTCAATCATTTCTATCTTTTCTTCTTGTTTTGTGCCACTTATATCAAGGCCAACTGTGTAACTAACCTTCTTTGTTGAAAAGGACTAAGCGATGAGTCACCTATGGCTATTGTCAATATGTTATTTTTGTTCTATTATGAATCATTTATATTTATTTCATCCACAAGTTGGATTCAAGAAGTCAGAACTTCCTCTTATAGCACAATAACATCAAATCGATCTCATTCTTTGCCTGTATTTAATTGTAACTCTCAGTAAAACCCAAATTTTATACTGAATGGCTTATTTCACTTTTAAATTCTTATGGCAGGAGAAAAAACACAAGGGAGGAGTGGAACATGGGATAAGCTTATAATTATCAATTCCCTGACTCGGTTATGAGACAAGAGATTTGGTCTCCTCTTAGCCTCTTAATAATTTGTGTGTTGTGAATATGAGCAAAGTGGAGAACACCTTAGTGTCACAAATGGAACATGAATACCAGCTAAGCAGAACATGAAAAGAGCTCTGAAAACATTAGGGAAATCAGACAAAGCTTAACTGTTAAAAGCCAAGCATCCAAACATAAAATGCATCATTTCATATCAATATAATGAGCAAAACTCATGCAGCACTCTGTGGGCAATCACTTGTAATCTAGATGCTTGTTTCACATTTCTTCCAAATCGAGTCTCTGTCCAGATGGATGAGAAGTGTTTCGAAATGGGCAGTGTCTCTCATTCTCAGTTGTCTAGAGGTTTTATGTGGCCTCTTGGCTGAAATATGATCTGTTTTTGCTATGTGAAATTGGCAAGAGGTCTAATACTTAGTGGGAAAAAGTCTGTTGCTATTATGTTTTTGTTTTTCTGTGGTTCGAGGGTCACAATCACCTCTTCATCAAATGCTAATTATAACATTAAGTGAAATTCAAACTGATCTTAAGTCAAACCAGAATGAAAACATATTCCAACTTCTACTGAATGAGTTAATTGTAACATTTGCTGAGTCATTCTGGAGCTGGATTCATGAAAGAATCTTATTTTTTTTTCTTAATTGCTATTTTCTTCTTATTATCTTATTTAAAAAAGTTAAGAATATATTGTATGCTCAAAACACTTCCTAAGAATGTTCTTATCTTTATAAAAACTTAAGAAGAACTGAGTAAGATGTTGATCAGCAAGTCTTTGGCTAGAAAAGCCATACAATCAGATAACACTAAAGCCAGGAATTTTCTTTGTAAGAAAAAAAGTTGTTCTTAAAGGGATAGTTCACCCAAAAATGAAAATTTGATGTTTATCTGCTTACCCCCAGGGCATCCAAGATGTAGGTGACTTTGTTTCTTCAGTAGAACACAAACGAAGATTTTTAACTCAAATCGTTGCAGTCTGTCAGTCTTATAATGGAAGTTTCTTGCTTTACGGCGGATCGCAGACTTATAAGTGCATTACCGCCACCTATCTCTCAAATGGACCATTGACACTCCTAATTGAGATTGTAGATGGAGTATCAATGGTCCATTTGAAAAATTGCAATAAGAAGTTCTTAATTTTGAGAAATTTCTTCTTTCTTAAGAAGAAAATTTCTTCTTTTTTGTGAATCCAGCCCCTGGTCAACAAATGACTACATTGCCATCTCCGTCTTTTCCTCCTATGAATGAAGATGTTCCAAGCTAGAACAGATGCTGTGAACATCTGGATGTTTTTTTTTACTTGGATGTCACATGGAATATAAATACATACTATATTTCAAATTCTATATTTCTGATGTTTTCTCTTCTCAGATCAGCAAACAGCACCTTCAGACAGTTAAAGATCGTTTCCAGGCCTTTCTGAATGGAGAGACTCAGATTGTAGCCGATGAAGCCTTCATCAACGCTGTCCAAAGTTACTACGAGGTTACGCTCTTTTTATTCATCAGTGCAACAAGTCTGAACTTACAAACTAGCTCATCTTTCAACTGATTTTCTCAGTTAGCTTTATAATGTAAAATCCTGTGCATGCAAACCCTGTACACTACCGATCAAAAGTTTGGGGTTGGTAAGTTTTTTTTTTGTTTCATGTTTTTGAAAGAAGTCTCTCATGCTCACCAAGGCTTCATTTATTTTATCAAAACTACAGTAAAAACAGAAATTTTGTGAAATATACTTTTGTGAATATTACTTTCATGAAATATAATTACTTTCATGAAAGTCTCTCACACATGAGAAAATTCAAGTCATATCAGCGACCTGAAAAAATAAATTTTATTCTACACAGGAGTGGTCTGCCATGTTGATACCATGGATACTTGGTAACCCCCCTATTAACTTTTGGTAGCATAATAAATAAATCCTAGATGAAAAATGTGCCTGCAAATAGTGTATTTTTGCAATGGCGTTAGCAACTAATAATGCTTTTTTGTGATGTTGCATGCCAATAAGTGTCATTATAGAGCCCAAGGCCAGTGTGTTGGATGTTTGAAGCTAAATGAGAGTTAACAAAACACAAACAGCAGAAGAAATTATTTGGTGCATCATTAAGCTTTATTTTGTGCAGATAAAAATGCTTTTGAATGCTCAGTTAGGTACCTTCGGTTAACTTTTGAGGACATCTAAACAGATCCTTTGTCTCTCCCATTAATATAATGCAGTTTAAAAGGGATTGTTTAGAAATGTTAAGCTGTTTGCTTTATGCTGATTTGATGAGCAACGTAATCCATGTCGGTGCATATATTAAATACATAAGTACACAGTTGCAGTCAATCTGTTAAATGTTTAAAATTACTTTAGCTCAAGATGTTGAAGGTATTAAGTCCTTGCAAAGGATTTAGTGAAACTTTCCTCTCTGATAAATATGTAGTCTCAAAGTAACACATTTTAATTGTTTTTTAGGTGATATATTATCTTTTATGACCTAGAAGAGGTGAATCTGGAATAAATTGCCACACAGGCTAGAGTTTTGGGCGAAAAGGAGATTGGTCTCAGTATGGGTGGTAATTTAATGAGGTGAAACTAATGAGCGAAATGCCTTTGTATTCAGTCACAGCCAAAGCCAGCTTTTTCAATTCAATTAAACCCTGATACTCTTATTGAATTTGTGCTGGATGTTCCCTCTCTGTCAACTCATCTCCCCTGCTTATCCAGGCACGTTAAGGGAATTGTGTCCACTGGAGAGAGGTAGGCCGAGATAAAAATACAAGAGGTGAACCGGTGAGAGAATACAGAAAATAAAAAGAGTGAAAGAATAGATTATTAAATAAATATAGCCTTAAACCCTACTGCAGACTGTCAGACAGATTCTGCACTGCCAGATTCGCACCAATTTTGTCTTGTTATAAATGTGACCCTGGACCACAAAACCAGTCTTAAGTCGCTGGGGTATATTTTTAGCAATAGCCAAAAAAACATTGTATGGGTCAAAATTATCGATTTTTCTTTTATGCCAAAAATCATTAGGATATTAAGTAAAGATCATGTTCCATGAAGATATTTTGTAAATTTCCTAACGTAAATATATCAAAACTTAATTTTTGATTAGTAATATGCATTGCTAAGAACTTCATTTGGACAACTTTAAAGGCGATTTTCTCAGTATTTAGATTTTCTTGCGCCCTCAGATTCCAAATTATTAACAAACCATACATCAATGGAAAGCTTATTTATTCAGCTTTCAGATGATGTATAAATCTCAATTTCGAGAAATTGACCCTTTTGACTGGTTTTGTGGTCCAGGGTCACAAATCAGGACTCTACTGTGCACTTTATGACACAGGGAAAATCTTGCCTAATTTAGGACAAAGTGTTTCTCAAGTGCCTCAATAGCCGTTTAACAAGGTAACACTGACCTGCAGCCAATGTTTTTTGAACCCAGAAAAATTGCTTTACTTGGAATTGATAGAAGCAGCCTTGGCCTCTGATTCTCTGAGCTCATCCCTTCATTCAGATCACACATGAATCTGTGGCTGTTAAGATTGATGGCTTGAGCTTGTCTCTGTGTGTGTGTGTGTGTGTGTGTGTGTGTGTTTGTGTGTGTGTGTGTGTGTGTGTGTATATACCACAAAATGCATCAGAAATACAGCATACCTAACATACACTGTAGATCTGATGCTGTTGCATATGGGAATCTGAATATATTGAATATAAATGAATGTTGAATTGTGCAATTTGGTTTTTAAAGAAATTGTGGCATTGAGTTTAAGAATATTTAAGTATTTAAGAATATTTAAATGTGAATATAATGTGACTTTTTAAATAAAACACTACAATTTTCATTATTTTATATATTTATATATGTGTGTGTGTGTGTGTGTGTGTGTGTGTGTGAAAGAAATTAATAATTTAACAATTAACTTAGGAAGGATGCATTAAATTGAGTAAACACGTATAATTTTACAGAGCTTTCTATTCATCAAATAATGCTTAAAAAAATCTTACCAACCCCATGCAGCATGTCTGAGCTCCTCAGCTGGTTATTGTGAACTTTGATGTGCTTGAGGGTAGCTGGGAGTTCTGGAAGGGCCTGGATGTTGTTGTCATCCAACATGAGGTTATTCCAAACTATTAACCAGTAGTGTATGTCTGTTACTGTGACAAGATTTATGTTTGATCACAGGTGTTCCTTAAAAGTGACCGCGTGTCCCGTATGGTCCAAAGCGGCGGTTGCTCAGCCAGTGACTCTCGTGAGGTCTTCAAGAAGCACATTGAGAAGCGTGTCCGCAGCCTGCCCGAGATCGATGGTCTGAGCAAGGAGACTGTCCTCAGCTCGTGGATGGCCAAGTTTGACACCATCTACAGGGGAGAAGAAGACCCACGCAAACACCAGCAGCGCATGACAGCCAGCGCTGCCTCCGAGCTCATTCTCAGCAAGGACCAGCTGTATGAGATGTTCCAACAGATTCTTGGCATTAAGAAGTTCGAGCACCAGCTGCTGTATAATGCTTGTCAGGTAAGGAGGGGACATTTATGCAAGTCTGTTCATTGCCAGGGAAGTGCACACTTGTTTCTACTACATGACATGGAAAATATAGAGATATATGTGATTATCCAAGTCTGGTTTTGGCTCTGTAATCAGATTTTTACCATGCAATTCTGTTTTTGGAGGAAGATGACTAAACCCAAAGAGCTCTGTGAGAGTTGTCTTGAAAGCAAGCATAATTATGTGTTATTTCAAATTGCTTGAAATCGGTCTAGAAAGCATCTGCATGAACCAGAAAGCCTCCTGTCAAGATTCCTGCAGCAGGCTGAGGAAAAGCAACAGTGCCTTTTCTGAGGAGGTGTGAGTTTGCAAATCATGCTTCAGTTAGAATAGCTTTCATTAGACCAGCTGCAGAAATGTACACAAGTCAAACAAAACCCAGAGGGCTGCCCACATTGACTTGACGTCCTTCAAAAAGTCACACTCTGTTCACACAGTAGGTCATTTCAAAATACACTGCAGAATGATATGAATTCAGAAGGTGATGTCATCCTAGGCTCTATGGGTTGTGGTCATTTCCTGTTTGTGGTAAATGAAATGAATGGAAACCAGCAAAGTGTGAGTTTGTTGAAAAGCTATTTACACTGACAATAGCATGGATAGTGAATCATTGACTCTGCTTCGGGCAACAAGAAATGGTGTAGTAGAAGGAATGAATGAAGAGAACAGTGGAGCACAGTAGTGGAGCACAGTAGTGAAGAACGACAATGAGTGAGTTCCAGAACAATAGAATAGACAGAAAAAGGAGCAAAAGAGCGCTCAACTGTCACATTTGTAGAATGCAATCGTAATGCAGTATTTTAAGATCGTTCCAAATGGTACAGTTTGCAACTTAATTAGTAAAATAATAAATGCAAAATAGTGGGAAAGGTGAGAAAAAATAAACATACTTTGGGGTCAGTAAGTTAAAAAAAATATAGAAAATAATACTTTAATTCAGCTGAGTAAAAAAGATTTATATTTCAAATGAATGCTGTTCTTTCAAACTTTGTATTCTTCAAAGAATCCTGAAAAAATTTATCATGTTTTCCAGAAAAATATTAAGCAGCACAACTGTTTTAAATGTTCATAATACGAAGAAATGTCTCCTGAGCAACTTGTCTCTTGCCTGACAAGATTAGCAATGTGCTAATGCTAAACTCTTATTTTAATCAATTGTGAGTGGCTCACTAGGTTTTGGAACAGACCTAGACCCAGACCAGACCCAAATAAACACATGTTTTGGGCTGGAAAGTTTATGCTTTACATGCTGCCCCAAATTTCACATATCTTGCATTGCACAATGACAAAAATGACATTGAAAAACTGAGATTCAATATCTGATTTATACTTGAAAAAACGTAGGGTTTTGAAAAAATTACAATTAATTATTAATTAATAATATGTAATAAATATGTAATAAATAAATAGATAAATAAGTAAGTAATTGCGTAAAATGGAGAAATATGAACCTGCAATAGGACACTTGACCTGAAACATAATTTGACATTGTATTAAATAAGAAAAGAAAAATAATAATAATTATGTCTTTTTGGACCCCTCTGTGTTTTATGGCTTTGTGGATTTGTGTACTTGAATTGGAATAAGAATGGGAAACACCTTCATACAGAATTTCATGAAGGCTCCTGCAGATTTTGGGCAATTGTGGGATTTGTGACCAGTGGGAAAACAAAATCACAGAATCCGGAGGAGGTGTCAGTGTAGGAGTCTGCTATTCATCATTTTCCACTGTCTGTGTTCACACTGGAGCCAAGCGGGCCCACTTGAGTGTGTGCCATTTTGATTCTCTTTCTATTAGCCTCATGAATCCTACTTACTGTGTAGGAATGGTAATATCCCTGTAACCATAGCAACGGCGGACACGCCGACCAGGTCTTACCTCAAATCTTGGCATCACCCCAGTCCTGTGGTTACAAATGCTGGCATATTTGTCTCTTTCTTTAGCTTCGTCTCTCTGTCATTCTCACTGCTAGTTTATGCAGGGTGCTTAAGTCTTTTATTTTTCTCAGCAAGTCATTATTTCTGTTTTTCCTCCGGGACTTCCAAGCCCCTTCCTGCTTTTTAAATTAAATCTGGTTGATAGGCAGAGTCTGTGTTAAACAGCTGTGTGTGCGAGTGTGTCTATGTGTATAACAGCATTCAGTATCAGTGCATTGGCTGTCTCCTGGGTAGTAGGAGTTTAATCCAATCTATCGACTCTTTCCTGAGGGCATTTCAAGATACCGGCTGTGGATGGCAAGTGACTGACAGGCAATTAAAATCGATAAAAAATGCTGGAAAACAGATCAGTCAATCAGTGGAAATCAAGAACCTATTAATTTGGGACCCGTAACTCACTCTGTCACTTTAGCAAGTCTCTTGCAACTGTTATGAGGTTAATTATATATAATTATTAGAGGTGTTAATTTTGCATCTAAATGTATAATTAATTATAAAAAAACATTTAAATAAAAAATAAAAACGTAATGTCATTAATTAAAATGAAATGTCATTTAAATTTATTGAAAATGTAATATCTTTGGCTATTGTCTAGTTGTCGTTTTTTTAGCATCTCGCCTCCTCGAGCTGTGCATTTTAACAGAATAGTTCACCTAACAATGAAAATTTGCTGAAAATTTATTTAACCCTATGTCATCCAAGATGTACATGAGAAACAGAACAGATTTAGAGAAATTCCTCTGCAGTGAATGGGTGCCATCAGAATAAGAGTCCAAACAACTGATAAAAACATCACAGTAATCCACACGACAGTCCATAAATTAACATCTTGTGATGTAAAAAAACAACCAAAATAGTCCATAATCCATAATTACATTTTCTCAAGTGAAGAAGTCTATCCCCTGTTGTTCTCTCACGTCAAAATCCACTGATATATTTGTTTTTGCTTAAAAACATTGCTTGATTGGGTATTTATCTCCTGATTCAGACAAGATGACTTTTTCACTGGATAGTAAATATATTCAGCAAATTTTTCAGCACGTTCACACAAAAATGTCATTTCTTTTATCATTTTTAATTCACAAAAAAAAAAAAACAACCAACAACAATCAATTCAATTTAGACTAGACAGATGTCTTAACAGAGAACACAAAGCGGTAGCTTGACGCTGGTCTCCTCACACGCACATGGCATAGGATCAAATCCATTAATGATATCCCCCGGTGAGGGCGCAGTCACAGGATGATGCATCCACCTCACAGAACACAGCAGGATCCTTCTTCAACTTCTTGTCAGTCGTGACCCGAGTGCCACACCGATGCCACACTGGGAATCTCATCAATAGAGCCCACTGCTGGCCTACAGTCTTTCACTCTTTCCCCTTCACTCCTTCCTTCACTCATTCTCATTTCATCGGTACATATAGATTAACAAATGCATTTTACCCTGCAATGATGACTATAACTGGAACAAATTGGATTTCAGCCATTAGCCCAGGATATGCATTTTGGTGTGGGCATCCTGATGTAGGAAGCATTATTCTGTTGAATGAGATTTTGTCTTCCTGGCTTTGATAATGAAAGCCCAATCTGAAGTAATTGGCATGAATTGCAAATACAAGAGGAGCAGGAAGGTGACTTGACTGGGATGTGCGCGCTCTGGTTGATTGCTGTTAGTGAACACAAACTGATGACAAATCAGCAGCGGTTCTACACACGCACACATGCACTTCAACAAATGGCGTCCCTACTTGAATACATTCATGACGGAGACACTCTCCGTATAACTAAAAGTCAACACAGAAATGGCTAAACAGCTACAAAGCTTTATCAAAGGCTTTTCTTTAGGCAGCGCTTAAACGAGCAGACGTTGGTAGGCTGGTGCAGTGAGGACAGCTGTTGCCACTCATTTACTCTCATCAGACCTCGTCTCTGAAATGCAGATAACACAATGAGCTTTGAAAGCTCTGAAAATAAAGACCATGTATGCGTTTGTGTCGTGCTTTGCCGAATCCCTTTGCGCCCATGATGTGTGTGTGCGCTTTGTGGTGCGTGTTTTTGATGTCCGCAGTGTGACTATGCAGTGCTGAGGGTCTATGTGTTTAAAGGCGCTTGTTGTTTGACAGAAATCACCTCAGCACCCTTGTCTGATCTGAGGTAGTTGTCATGGAGATGGTAAACATGCAGGGCTTTTAAACACTCTCTTGCCCATCAGCTGTTCTTCTCTTTGAATACATTACAGACTGTAACCTTATAATTACTTCTTTCTCTGTCCATCCCCCACCCTCTCTTTTTCTCAATGTCAATCACCTTTTTATTTCAGTTATATGCCAGGACAACATTTCTAATTTTTTAATTTTCATGTAAAATGTTTGTATTTATTTTACTGCATTATATCAATTGCCGATAATATTTTTAGTTAACAATAAAACTGGAGCATGATAGATAGACACGAATTACAAATCTTACAGAGCCTTTGAATCCAGTAATGGCAGGCTATACTGTTTCTCAGCTAGATATTTAAAGGGGTCATATGATGCAATTTCAAATTTTCCTTTCTCTTTGGAGTGTTACAAGCTGTTCGTGCATAGATAAGATCCCTAAAGTTGCAAAGACTAAAGTCTCAAACCCAAAGAGATATTCTTTATAAAAGTTAAGACTCGTCCACACCCTCCTAAACCGCCTCGTTTAAACACGCCCCCACATGTCTACATCACGATGTGGGAAGATTTGCATAACACCATACAAATGTTCACGCAAAGAAAGAAGGCATAACTTTATTGTTGCTGCCAGTATTGTTGCCACCGCCGCCATGTCGTGGAGATGCTGTGTGTTTCGCTATGAAAGCGAAACTACTTTGTTTTGCCTTCCAAAAGAGGACACAACTAGATATCAGTGGTTAAGTTGTATTTACAACACTGTTCCAGAACAGTTCAAACCAAATATTCAGAT